>NC_091369.1:18020384-18325384 GCF_038502225.1 Cherax quadricarinatus
GAATGAAAAGAAGTTGGATGTCCTGGCCCTAAGCGAAACAAAGCTGAAGGGGGTAGGAGAGTTTCAGTGGGGGGAAATAAATGGGATTAAATCTGGAGTATCTGAGAGAGTTAGAGCAAAGGAAGGGGTAGCAGTAATGTTAAATGATCAGTTATGGAAGGAGGAAAGAGAATATGAGTGTGTAAATTCAAGAATTATGTGGATTAAAGTAAAGGTTGGATGCGAGAAGTGGGTCATAATAAGCGTGTATGCACCTGGAGAAGAGAGGAATGCAGAGGAGAGAGAGAGATTTTGGGAGATGTTTAGTGAATGTATAGGAGCCTTTGAACCAAGTGAGAGAGTAATTGTGGTAGGGGACTTGAATGCTAAAGTAGGAGAAACTTTTAGAGAGGGTGTGGTAGGTAAGTTTGGGGTGCCAGGTGTAAATGATAATGGGAGCCCTTTGATTGAACTTTGTATAGAAAGGGGTTTAGTTATAGGTAATACATATTTTAAGAAAAAGAGGATAAATAAGTATACACGATATGATGTAGGGCGAAATGACAGTAGTTTGTTGGATTATGTATTGGTAGATAAAAGACTGTTGAGTAGACTTCAGGATGTACATGTTTATAGAGGGGCCACAGATATATCAGATCACTTTCTAGTTGTAGCTACACTGAGAGTAAAAGGTAGATGGGATACAAGGAGAATAGAAGCATCAGGGAAGAGAGAGGTGAAGGTTTATAAACTAAAAGAGGAGGCAGTTAGGGTAAGATATAAACAGCTATTGGAGGATAGATGGGCTAATGAGAGCATAGGCAATGGGGTCGAAGAGGTATGGGGTAGGATTAAAAATGTAGTGTTAGAGTGTTCAGCAGAAGTTTGTGGATACAGGAAAGTGGGTGCAGGAGGAAAGAGGAGCGATTGGTGGAATGATGATGTAAAGAGAGTAGTAAGGGAGAAAAAGTTAGCATATGAGAAGTTTTTACAAAGTAGAAGTGATGCAAGGAGGGAAGAGTATATGGAGAAAAAGAGAGAAGTTAAGAGAGTGGTGAAGAAATGTAAAAAGAGAGCAAATGAGAGAGTGGGTGAGATGTTATCAACAAATTTTGTTGAAAATAAGAAAAAGTTTTGGAGTGAGATTAACAAGTTAAGAAAGCCTAGAGAACAAATGGATTTGTCAGTTAAAAATAGGAGAGGAGAGTTATTAAATGGAGAGTTAGAGGTATTGGGAAGATGGAAGGAATATTTTGAGGAATTGTTAAATGTTGATGAAGATAGGGAAGCTGTGATTTCGTGGAATAACATCTTGTAGGAGTGAGGAAGAGCCAGTTGTGAGTGTGGGGGAAGTTCGTGAGGCAGTAGGTAAAATGAAAGGGGGTAAGGCAGCCGGGATTGATGGGATAAAGATAGAAATGTTAAAAGCAGGTGGGGATATAGTTTTGGAGTGGTTGGTGCAATTATTTAATAAATGTATGGAAGAGGGTAAGGTACCTAGGGATTGGCAGAGAGCATGCATAGTTCCTTTGTATAAAGGCAAAGGGGATAAAAGAGAGTGCAAAAATTATAGGGGGATAAGTCTGTTGAGTGTACCTGGTAAAGTGTATGGTAGAGTTATAATTGAAAGAATTAAGAGTAAGACGGAGAATAGGATAGCAGATGAACAAGGAGGCTTTAGGAAAGGTAGAGGGTGTGTGGACCAGGTGTTTACAGTGAAACATATAAGTGAACAGTATTTAGATAAGGCTAAAGAGGTCTTTGTGGCATTTATGGATTTGGAAAAGGCGTATGACAGGGTGGATAGGGGGGCAATGTGGCAGATGTTGCAAGTGTATGGTGTAGGAGGTAGGTTACTGAAAGCAGTGAAGAGTTTTTACGAGGATAGTGAGGCTCAAGTTAGAGTATGTAGGAAAGAGGGAAATTTTTTCCCAGTAAAAGTAGGCCTTAGACAAGGATGTGTGATGTCACCGTGGTTGTTTAATATATTTATAGATGGGGTTGTAAGAGAAGTAAATGCGAGGGTCTTGGCAAGAGGCGTGGAGTTAAAAGATAAAGAATCATACACAAAGTGGGAGTTGTCACAGCTGCTCTTTGCTGATGACACTGTGCTCTTGGGAGATTCTGAAGAGAAGTTGCAGAGATTGGTGGATGAATTTGGTAGGGTGTGCAAAAGAAGAAAATTAAAGGTGAATACAGAAAAGAGTAAGGTTATGAGGATAACAAAAAGATTAGGTGATGAAAGATTGAATATCAGATTGGAGGGAGAGAGTATGGAGGAGGTGAACGTATTCAGATATTTGGGAGTGGACGTGTCAGCGGATGGGTCTATGAAAGATGAGGTGAATCATAGAATTGATGAGGGAAAAAGAGTGAGTGGTGCACTTAGGAGTCTGTGGAGACAAAGAACTTTGTCCTTGGAGGCAAAGAGGGGAATGTATGAGAGTATAGTTTTACCAACGCTCTTATATGGGTGTGAAGCGTGGGTGATGAATGTTGCAGCAAGGAGAAGGCTGGAGGCAGTGGAGATGTCATGTCTGAGGGCAATGTGTGGTGTGAATATAATGCAGAGAATTCGTAGTTTGGAAGTTAGGAGGAGGTGCGGGATTACCAAAACTGTTGTCCAGAGGGCTGAGGAAGGGTTGTTGAGGTGGTTCGGACATGTAGAGAGAATGGAGCGAAACAGAATGACTTCAAGAGTGTATCAGTCTGTAGTGGAAGGAAGGCGGGGTAGGGGTCGGCCTAGGAAGGGTTGGAGGGAGGGGGTAAAGGAGGTTTTGTGTGCGAGGGGCTTGGACTTCCAGCAGGCATGCGTGAGCGTGTTTGATAGGAGTGAATGGAGACAAATGGTTTTTAATACTTGACGTGCTGTTGGAGTGTGAGCAAAGTAACATTTATGAAGGGATTCAGGGAAACCGGCAGGCCGGACTTGAGTCCTGGAGATGGGAAGTACAGTGCCTGCACTCTGAAGGAGGGGTGTTAATGTTGCAGTTCAAAAACTGTAGTGTAAAGCACCCTTCTGGCAAGACAGTGATGGAGTGAATGATGGTGAAAGTTTTTCTTTTTCGGGCCACCCTGCCTTGGTGGGAATCGGCCGGTGTGATAATAAAAAAAATAATAAAAAATCTTACTAATGTATATCATCTCCTTGAACCTGACACGACTTATTTACCACATTTACCACTCTCTTATCTATCCATGACTCACTTATGGTATCTGTGCCTGGGGATCTAGTTCACTAAAACGTCTAAAACCAATAATAACCCAACTAAAAGGTCGCTGTACGGACTATTATCTATCAGCTTGAATATGCAAAATGTGCACTCATACTACTAGGCCTACTATATATATACAGAACATTAAATTCCAATATAAACCTTCCTCTGAAACGTTACCTTGACAGCTTCAACAGAAACACGGACATACAAAACATACAACCCTCTTTGACATCCTCTGCTTCCAACTCAAATTATGCAAAAACTCCATGCGCATTAAGGTCCTAAGATCTGGGATTCATTGGCTGAAGTACTGAAAGGCCGCCTGGGTGTCAGTCGATTCACTGCTACTGTTAGAAAGCACCTCATCTCCCTACCGTAACTAAACCAGCTATACACTGGTCAATCTGTCCGTGTTCTTCCCATCTTTGTCCAACTCCCATAGAGAATTAATTACACATCATGTTCTATTATATTTCTACTGTAAGTAAGTAACCTCATGAATCTTCATCTCTCTTCAATCACTCCACAAAACTGAAGATAACTGAATCATTTTGAAGATATAAGTCATACTGTTAAAACTACCATTTGTTCATTAGCAGCTTATCTTATTGTACATATTATTGCAGTTAACTGCTTAAGAAATCCTACTTAATCTATGTCTAATTCTTAAGTTGTCTTTAAGCATTTGGATTAGTTTTTCTGAAATGCTTTGTATACTGGTGGCTTTCTTTGTGCCTCCCAACGTTTTATTATATGTAAACTACATTATTTTTCTAATGCATAAAAGAAATAAAAATATGAATTTTATTTTTTTAAATAGTAGTCGTTTTTTAATGTCATGATACCAAAAATTTAAAATTTGATGGAAAGCTTATAGAATTACTCTCGCGTAAAGTTAGCGGTCTGGGTACAATTAACACATCGGCAGTTTTGTCGACTTTGAGTCATATTTTATGCCAACTCTATTGCTCAAATCGACGAAATTCTTACTTATTTCTCTAGTGTGGCTTTCGTTGTATCGCTTGAATACAAGAAACCGTCCATCCAACTCTCAAAACTACCCTATAAAGTGCGCACAATTCAGGGAAACCGGCAGGCCGGACTTTAGTCCCGAAGATGAGAAGTACCGTGTCTGCACTCTGAAAGAGGTGCGTTAATGTTGCAGTTTTATAACTGTTGTGTAATCATGCCTCTGGCAGGACGATAATGGAGTGATTGATGAAAGGTTTTCTTTTTCAGGCCACCCTGCCTTGGTGGGAGACGGCCGATGTGTTAATAAAAAAAAAATAAATAAAAAGCGCCGTATTAGGAAAACTTTCTAAATTTATCAAAGCACCGTATTGGCAAGGATTGCCTGTATGTAAAACCTAGAATGTGTAAAACAAAGGAAAAGCAAAAGATGTGATCGTCCTGTGATGTTGAAAATTCTACACATCCTCCACCACACGGCACCTGTGTTATTTATTACACTAAGTTAAAAGCAATCCAAATCAAATAAATTAAATTAATAAATTATAATAATTAAAGAAACTCAATATTCTCCCGATGTCTGGACAAATACTTTGAAGATTATTAAAACCTTGACATAGATGAAAAGGCTGAAGCTCAGGGCCAACAATTAGATATTCTTCAAAGGAAAAATAGGGCAATTATCCGTAAACATGACAGGAATAATTGTTCCCAATTAAATTAATTAAACCCTCCCCCAGCATCTCTAGCTGGATATTAAGTTTTGTAGATCGGGAAATACTGTACAGGCAGATCCCGACTCTCGATCGTATATATTATGTCCCCCATCCTTACCTGCCTTTACAGTAACTTTTTCCTGCATTCGTCGCTCAACCTCTGGGACGAGTGGACGTGAGCTGACCCTGCCCTCTGCTGTCAGCCGGGGACAACTTGGTTTTCACAAAATGGCGCAGCAGGCAAGAAGAAGGGTAAACACTGTCGGCATAGAAGTGGTGCGTGGGGCTGTGCATGCCCACTCAGCTCAAGTTTTATTACCTGCCATCATCAGGGACACATACGGCGTTGCCAACGAAGAGCTGTATGGTGTAGCCTTGAACGGGGCATATAGAATTTTTGTGAAATTTCGCAATGCAAGTGTATATGAAGACATAGTCGCCAGATTCCAAGATCTTTGTGTACCAGTGAGTCCTGCAGTGATGGTAAGGCTACATGATGTGTCCCGCCGTTATACGTGGGTGAAGATCAGGAATGTACCCTTTGAGGCTGATGAGACAGACCTACGTGCTGTCTTCGAGAAGTTTGGGACTGTTCATATGGCGACATTGGGGAAGTGGAATGAAGGATCATATGCAGGGATGCCTGAAGGAAGTTTTTCCTTGAAAATGACATTGAGGCATCCCATTCCTTCCTATGTTTTCCTAGAAGGCTTCAGTACTCAAGTAATGGTGACCTACGTGGGGCAACGACGTACCTGTCGCTTATGCGGTGCCTATGATCACATTGCTGCGCAGTGTGTTAAACAACAGGGTACACAGGCGGATGAGCAGCATAAGGAGGCATCAGAGGACCTTGCGACGTTGAATATGGCACGACCTGAGTCGATTTCCTTGAACAAGGCTTGGAGTGTGGAGGTCGAGGAGGCCTTGAGGGAGGAAGAGTGTGTAACTCTTCCGAGAGAGTCATGCGCTGCCGGGCAGGCACCGGAGACCAGAGATGTGGTGTCGCTTGGTGAGGACAGGGCCGTGGAGTCTACCATTGATTCATTTCTCCACGACCTGTTAGGGACCCCAGGAGAGGTCACAGTTGAGGGGCTTGTGGGTGGCCTGGATACTGCTGGGGTTCCAGGTGGTTAGAGGGGGGGAGGCATGTCAGAGACCCAGGTTGAGGCTGGGTTGCAAATTGGCACTGTGGTGGTGGAAGTGCACGAGGATGGCTTCCGGGTGGAGGCGGGGAGAAAGGCTCGAGTGTCACAGAAGAGAGCAGCAGTGCCCTCGGATGTGGACGATGTGCTAACTCTGGCACAGCGTTCAGGCAAAAAGGTTTGGGCTGATGTGGTTGAGCATGGACCTGGGGGGTCCAGGGGCATGTGAAAGCAGATCACAGAATGGTTATTGAAGATCAAGGGCATATAAAGGGGAAGGGGGATAAAGTTGGTGCAGTACGTAAAGGAAAACCTCCATTGACAAATTCAAGAGTCTCTCTATAAATATTAATGGTCTGAGAAATTATAGGAAGTGTGTATGGTTTCATGAGCTTCGCATTAGGTATGGTGTAGATGTAGTGTTTGTGCAAGAGCACAACCACAAGCTGGGTTGTATGTTGTTGATTGAGGGGTATACTGTATATGCGGCACACTCAACGAGATTGAAAGGAGGAGTGGTATTTTGGTGATGGAGGCTAGCCCGTTTACTGTACATCATTGTGAGGAGGGGGGAGGGGAGGGTCATAAGAGTGGATGGGACGTGGGGAAGGAATAAGATGTCTTTTGTGTGTGTTTATGGTCCGGCGGAGAGGAACAGTCGAGTGAAGAATGAGTTTGTACGTGAAGTGTTGGTGTATCACTTAAGGTCGCTTCCAGCATTAGCTGTGGTGGGAGGGGACTGGAATTGCGTCATACGCTGCAGGGATGTGGAACCTAGGGGAGCAGGATATTGTTCTGGCGTTCTGAGGGACCTGTTAACCGGGGTGGGGTTGGTGAATGTGGAGGGGGGGGCAGCGTGGGAGGTGCAGCACACCTTTGTGAGGCAGGGGTATGCTGCATGGCTGGACAGGATATACATGACAAGGAAAGCAGTGGTGTGGAGTGTAAGGGTTTTGGATGTGTTTTTTTCTGATCATAGAGGTGTTTTGGTGGATTTGGGATGGGAGGGTCGGCCGAACAGGTATAAGAGTTATTGGAAATTGAATGCTCGGTTGCTTCAAGATGTTGAGGGGAGGGTCCTATTTGCACAATGGTGGAAAGGCTTATGGGAGGGGATGGAAGTCAATGGGGATGTGTTGAGATGGTGGGATGTGATGGCGAAGACGAGGATTCGAGAGTTCTATGTACGACAGGGACAGCACGAGAATCAGTTGGCTTATGGGCTTATTAGGTATCTTGAGGGGCAGTTAAGGGAGTATTATGAGAGAGGAAGGGGGGGATGGGAGCCCCAGTGGCTGACATAGAGGGAGTGAAGGAACGCCTAATGGAAGTGCAAAACGAGAGGTTTGATGCGGCAAGGGTTTTAGGGGGGTTGGAGGAGGTCATGTGGGGTGATAGACCATCGGCGTGTGTCCTGCAAGGGCAGGGGCGCCGGCGCGTTGCAATGGAAATGGTGGGTTTCAGGGTTCTTGAGGACATCAAGGGGTAAAAGGGAGGGACAAGATTTGGTGACAACAGAGGGGATGGGAGGGTATGTTGATGCTTGGCTTAGTGCATATATGAGGAGTGTGGGTGTGAGAGAGGGGGCTTTAAGAGAGATGGGGGATGGGTGCAGTGTGTGCTGGACAGGGACGACAGGGTACAGTTACAGGGGCCTATTGTGGAGGAAGAGGTGTAGACGGCTTTAATGAGTATGAACAGGGGTAAGGCGCCGGGAATAGATGGGCAGCCTGCGGAGTTTTACATACAGCATTGGGGAGTATTTAAAGACTTTTTGGTGCAATTATTTAATATCATAAAAGAGAGGGGTGCATTGGGGCCGTTGCAGACGACAGTGCTAGTAGTTTTGGTGCCAAAGGGTGAAAGTCAGTGCACAGTGAGAGATTACTGGATGATATCACTCATGTGTGCAGACTACAAACTTTTTGCAAAAATTTTGGGAAATCGTATAAAGAAAGTTATTGGAAAGGTAATAGTGAGGGGTCAGTATGGGATTCCGGGGAGATCAATGTATGAGGGGCATGGGGTTATAAGAAGGTTTATTGAGGGTTCGCAAGAGGGGGAACGAGGGGTATTGGCGTTGGATTGGAGAACAGCATATGACAGTGTCGAGAGGGAGGCTCTGTGGAGAATCATGGAGCGGCAGGGGTTAGGGGAGGACATTGTAAATTGGGCACGTACTTTATATCAGGGAGCCGGAATGTGTGTACAGATAAATGGGCGGGTGGGGTTGCATGTGAAAATGGGCAGGGGATTGAGGCAGGGATGCCCATTGTCACAAATATTATTTGCATGTTTACAGAATCCGTTTTATAGGACAGTGGAAAGGTGCATACAGGAGGGGGTAAGAGAGGACATACGAGGTGGGAGTCCTGGTATCATAGGTTATGTTGATGACACAACTGTCCTAGTGAGTGAGAGGGAGGGATTGGAGGGTCTGGAGAGAGTTATAGATGTTTTTGGGACGACAACAGGTATGGCAGTGAATGTGCATAAATCAAACCTTATGAGATTGGGTGAATGGGATGGGTGGGAGGGCAGGGGTGGGGGTGAGGTGGTGTGTCGTGGACCGGGTGAAAATTTGTGGAGTTGTGTATATGGGTAATGCTCAGATGGCGAGGGAGGTTAATTCAAAGGGTGTGGTAGATAGAGTATTGGGAAGATTGTCAGGATTGTGGCCGACGCATCTTACGCTACACCAGAGGGTCATTGTGGTCAATGTGCTTTTGTACAGCAAAATATGGCATGTGGCAGCTTTGTACCCTTTGGTGTATGGGGATGTCCGGAGATTGTTGAGTAGAGTTTTCCGTTTTATCTGGGGTTCGGGATTGGTTGAAAAGGGAGGTGGTAACACTTCCGGTGGCCTTGGGTGGGCTGGGGTTAATTCACTTGGAAAGAAGGTTGAAGTGTGTATATGTGAAACATGGGTTTCTAAGGGTTCAGAGGGAAGGGAGTGGAGGGTTGCGGATACCGCAGGGAGATATTCAGAGATGGTGGAAGGGACAGGATTTGAGAGATGGTGAGGAGTTGTTGCGTCTATTGATGATGGTCAGAGATCCGAGAAACATGCGGGTAGGGTCCATGGAGAGGAAGTTATGGCCTAGGGTGGCAGTGGCAACGGAAGGAGTGTACCCGATGTACACATGGGAAGACATTTGGGGTAGATTAAAAGGGTTACGCATCCGGCCACGCGTGAGGGAGGTAATGTATAGGTTTCTTCACGGAATATTGCCGTCTGGGGTTGTATTACGAAATAGGCGAATAAGGGAGGGTGGGGAGTGTCAGGTTTGTGGGGTAGATGAATCAGCTTTTCATGTAGTTTATTTTTGTGAAAGCCTAGGGATTGTGCGGGAATGGTTAGGGAAAGTAATCCGGTATGTGGGGGGGAAAGGGTTGTCGGTTTTGAGGGCGCTCAGTTTAGATGTAGGTGGGGTAGGGGTAAAGGTTCAAAGGGAAGTGGCTTACTTAGTGGTTGATTTCGTGTTTATATCATGGGCAATGAGAGACAAAGGGGCGGAGGAACGTAGGATGGCCATAGCAGCATCCTTTTATAGAACAAAGTGTCGCAACAGGGAAATATATGGTAGGAGGTAGGAGAGAGATTTCTCAGAGGGCTATAGGGACTTTCTTTTGAGGGATTTATGGACTTTATAAGCGGTCAGGGGCATGAACGGGCTGGCCTTTCCCGGGGGGGTTGTGTGTGTTGCAGAGGTCGATTGTATGTGTGTGTGGAATTGTGTGATGAAAGGATGTTCAGGTGAGTTTTGAGTGTGACACATTAAGAGGTGTGATAGGTTTTCTCCAATAGGATTAACGTCAATTTGTTTGATAATCTACTGCTTTATTATACACATTGTGTGTGATAATATTGATTTACGGTAATGACATTGTAATTTGGAGTTTTACTTTAATAATTGCATGTATTTGCTCCAACTTGTTTCTAGGTGCCTTGCACTGCATAGTGTTGATGCTGTGATCATGCACGGTGTCCAGAGATATGCTGTGATATGTTTGTATTAATGTCTGTGCATTATTGTTCGTCACTGGTGATTTGCACTTTTCAGTTTTGTTTTGAGAATAAAGAGTTTAATGTACGTCAGATGGTGTAAATAAAGTTGGGCAACAGTGGTGTTATAGGTTTTTGTGGTTAGGTGTGTGCTAGGCACAGTATTTATGTGTTACTTATGTCATGGTTATATTTTATGTTGTATCGTACTGCTGTCAATAGCACTATGAAGCTTACATGTGTTGGGTTTTTGAGACTAAGTTTATACCTATGGTACACAAATAACCCGCTCATAAAAGAGAGAAGCTTACGACGACGTTTCGGTCCGACTTGGACCACTTTGTCAATGGTCCAAATCGGACCGAAACGTCGTCATAAGCTTCTCTCTTTTATGTGCGGGTTATTTATGTATCGTTCCAGTCACGATATTGTGCCTTTTTTTTGTTATTTATACCTATGGCTTTGTAGTAATTTTGTATGTCTTTGTGACTTTTCTATATCACCATTGTTGTGTGATACATATTGTTATGTAACTGAACCATTAGGACAATTACATAAATTAATGTTTTGATCATTGCTGTGTGACATTAGATTAGGTAACATCCATTGTTTGTAGTATGTTAGGTTGTAAATAGTGGGGTGGTTGGATAACCACGGGGATGGGGGGGGTAATATGTCTGTGTAATATGTTCAGTGCAATGAATTGAATGGTCTGTAGTCGATTATTAAGTACCATTTCGAGGGATGTGTATATAAAAGTGTTGTTCATATTGTGCAATTCTGTAGGGTAGCTCCAATAGGTTTGGGTTAAGTGATAAGATGAGGGAACAGAGGGGGAAGGTTGTACCCACACGGAGTTGTAAGTGTGGTGTGTAATGTTAGCTGTAGGTAGGATTGTGGTAATTTTATAGCCCTACATGAGTTTTATATATTATATTTTTGTAATGTCATATTTTAAATAAAATATAAAAAAAAAAACTTTTTCCTGCCATAATAATAAAGAGTGTTAGAAGTGTGAATGATTTACGAGTGTCAACAATTCAGCCACAGCAAGCCATGCTGGCCTGATAAGAATTATCCAACTAGGCATATCTCTATATGCTGTAAGCACAATGCAGGGGTTTCACAGACAAATGTCACACCAGCATGACTGTGTTCTATATCGCAAGTCCCATCAAAGTCGTTATGAATGAGTTCCTTACAATCACGTCATTACGAGTTCCTGAGTCATTAATATCAGCTTTGATGAAACTTGAGCTAAAAACATACCACAGTCATGCTGGTGTGAAATTTGTCTGTAAAATCCTGCACTACAGTCACAATGGAGCCTATGCTTACCTTCCTATATTTAAGAGAAATATACCAAGTTGGTCGACATCATTAGACCAGCACTGCCGATGGATTAAGCACTAGCTTGCTAGTTTTAAGACTCGCTTTCCATGGGTCTGATTCCTCCATTCACTGAGATGTAATACTCCTGAGAATGGAACCTCCATTTATAACATTACATATATACTGGAGTGCGATAAAATTAATGAATTTAGAGACAACTCACTCAGAAATGTTCAAGAAATGGAAAAGTATTTTATCCACAGTGGTATATTACGGACCATTCTGGAGAAATACCCTGACTTTGCTAGCTGTAAATAAAGCATTACCACGTGTGTGTGTGTGTGTGTGTGTGTGTGTGTGTGTGTGTGTGTGTGTGTGTGTGTGTGTGTGTGTGTGTGTGTGTGTGTGTGTGTGTGTGTGTACTCACCTAATTGTACTCACCTAATTGTGGTTGCAGGGGTCGATACTCAGCTCCTAGCCCCCGCCTCTTCACCGACTGCTACTAGGTCCTCTCTCCCCCTGCTCCATGAGCTTTATCATACCTCGTCTTAAAGCTATGTATAGTTCCTGCCTCCACTACATCGCTTGCCAGACTATTCCACTTCCTAACTACTCTATGACTGAAGAAATACTGCCTAACATCCCTTTGACTCATCTGAGCCTTCAGCTTCCAATTGTGACCCTTTGTTTCTGTGTCCCACCTCTGGAACATCCTGTCTATGTCCACCTTGTCTATTCCACGCAGTATTTTGTATGTCGTTATCATGTCTCCCCTGACCCTTCTGTCCTCCAGTGTTGTCAGACCGATTTCCCTTAACCTTTCTTCATAGGACATTCCCCTTAGCTCTGGAACTAGCCTTGTTGCAAACCTTTGCACTTTCTCTAATTTCTTGACGTGTTTGACCAGGTGTGTGTTCCAAACTGGTGCTGCGTACTCCAGTATATGCCTGACGTACACAGTGTATAAAGTCTTGAACGATTCCTTACTGAGGTACCGGAACGCTATTCTCAGTTTGCCAAGCGCCCATGTGCCGCAGCAGTTGTCTGGTTAATGTGTGCTTCTGGCGATGTACTCGGTATTATACTCACTCCTAGGTCTTTCTCCTTGAGTGAGGTTTGCAGCCTTTGACCACCTAGCCTATACTCTGTCTGCAGTCTTCTTTGCCCTCCTCCGATCTTCATGACTTTGCATTTGGTGGGGTTAAATTCTAGGAGCCAGTTTCTGGACCACACATCCAGCCTGTCCAGGTCACTTTGTAGACCTGTCTGGTCCGCGTCTGATTTAATTCTCCTCATTAACTTCACGTCATAAGAACATAAGAACATAAGAAAGGAGGAACACTGCAGCAGGCCTGTTGGCCCATACTAGGCAGGTCCTTTACAATTCATCCCACTAACAAACATTTGACCTACCCAATTTTCAATGCTACCCAAGAAATAAGCTCTGATGTGCAAGTCCCACTCAAATCCAACCCATCCCACTCATGTATTTATCCAACCTAAATTTGAAACTACCCAAAGTCCTAGCCTCAATAACCCAACTAGGTAGACTGTTCCACTCATCTACTACCCTATTTCCAAACCAATACTTTCCTGTCCTTTCTAAATCTAAACTTATCTAATTTAAATCCATTACTGCGGGTTCTCTCTTGGAGAGATATCCTCAAGACCTTGTTAATATCCCCTTTATTAATACCTATCTTCCACTTATACACTTCGATCAGGTCTCCCCTCATTCTTCGTCTAACAAGTGAATGTAACTTAAGAGTCTTCAATCTTTCTTCATAAGGAAGATTTCTAATGCTATGTATTAATTTAGTCATCCTACGCTGAATGTTTTCTAACGAATTTATGTCCATTCTGTAATATGGAGACCAGAATTGAGCTGCATAATCTAGGTGAGGCCTTACTAATGATGTATAAAGCTGCAGTATGACCTCTGGACTTCTGTTGCTTACACTTCTTGATATAAATCCCAGTAATCTATTTGCCTTATTACGTACGCTTAGGCATTGCTGTCTTGGTTTAAGGTTGCTGCTTACCATAACCCCCAAGTCCTTTTCGCAATCTGTATGGTTAAGTTCTAACTTCTGAGTCTATCCCTTCCCTCATGTCGTTCACATATACCAAGAATAGCACTGGTCCCAGGACTGACCCCTGTGGGACCCCGCTCGTCACTGTGTGTGTGTGCCTCTGTGTGTGTGTGTGTGTGTGTGTGTGTGTGTGTGTGGGTGTGTGTGTGGGTGTGTGTGTGTGTGTGTGTGTGTGTGTGTGTGTGTGTGTGTATGTGTGTGTGTGTGTGTGTGTGTGCGTGCTTGTGTGTATGCATATATTTGTACGCTCGTGTACATGTGACTGTGCGTGCGTCCTCGTGTGTGTGTGTGCGCGCGCGCTCGTGTGGGTGTATGACCCACTTAATATTTGTATTTATAACTCATTACAATTGTGACCAGGTGTGGACGTGTCAGTGACTGATTATTTTGTAATTTGTTCCTGACTGTAACCATGTATAGGAGTGAGGCTGATTCATTACCTTTGTAACTTGCCATGATTGTGACCAGATCTACCTGGAGTTCATTACCTTTGTAACTAGTTCAGCTATCATAACTTTGGGACCCAGTCCCTGGACCCATTATGTACCTCTGAAATCTTTTGACTACCGCCCACAGGATGGGTATGGGGTGTATAATAAAGATATTAAACTAAACTAACATAAATGGGAAATAACAGTTTGACTTAAAACAGTGTGATTAGCGACACCATTCTAGGAATTAATTATTCCACAAGTGCAGGGGCCTCTACAGTACTTGTCATTAAAGTATGGTAACCCCCCACTTCTCAAACCACAACCACACCAGTCAATACGTCTAATAACATTCTATCATGCAGGAGGAAACACATATATATGGTGATTCCAACAAAATAAGCAGACTCTTGGATGTCACTACAGCTCGGCTTCTGCTGGGTTACCAGTATCTCTGGGAGGTTATCACCACCACCAGATGGAATATTGTCATACCTTGCGTCATTGTATACTGGAATGTGATCAAATTAATAAATTTAGAAATGTTCAAGAAATGTCAAAGAATTATCCAAAGTAGTATATTACCAACCAATCTGGAAAAATACCCTGACTGCCCACTGTAAATAATGTATAATCATTAATTATTTATGTATGTGTAACCTAATTTATGTCTGCATAAATAACTCATTATGATTGTAACCAGATATAAACATGTAAATAGATCATTACCAGTTTAATTCGTTTAACATAAATGACTCATTATGATTGTAACTATATATAAACATGTCAATAAATCATTACCACTGTAACTTGTTTAGCTATCAAAACTTTGTGGCCCAGACCATAGACCCATTATATGCCTCTGTAATGACTCACGAAATCGTAATGACACGATTTCAAACAAACCATACCACGGGCGGGATTGAGACTCTCTGACCGCGGGTTCAATCCCGCCCGTGGTATGGTTTGTTATGCCTCTGTAATCTTTTGACCACCACCCGCACGATGAGTATGGGGTGCATAATAAAGATATTAAACTAAACTACTTTACAGTTTAGGACATACTTCAACCACCTAGGGAGTGATTAATATGCATTCCTCAGGGTTTTATTGGGTAAATTCCATCACGTCTTACAGATGGCATCCTCCAGCCGTAGGAGTGACCTGATATTCTTCCCTAATTAGACCTCTCTACCTCTGCCCAGAGATTCTCAATAGGGTTCACGTCAGGCATATTTCCTGGCTAGTCATCAAGAAGTGCATCTCCGAGTCAGAAAGTCCTGAACAACAGATTTCATGGTGTGACAAAATCTTTGCACCACACTGTGTGATAGATTCTAGAAAATAATAACTGAGCAGTTCTAGATACGTTGATACAATTGACGTTAGTGGAAACGTTTTTCCAGTCAAACATTCAAAATTTATTTCTATAGGTGAAGTACAGTATATTATACAATTTAGGGTGATTCACATACTATATAACTACTTTACAGAAAGCCCCTTATTATGCAAAGCATTTCAAGTCTAAAACTGAATAATGATTGTAAGTATCTGAGACTAAGAATACATACTTTTTTAAATATTGAAGGTATTTAGTAATTCAATAACAAATTATAATTAATCATGAGCCGAAGAAATGATATTATTATTATTATTATTATTATTATTATTATAATCAAAAAGAAGCGCTAAGCCACAAGGACTATGCAGCGCTGCAGGGCAGGGAAGGAAGTGAGGGTATTGGGCGGTAGAAGGGAGGAGGGATGATCAGTAGGTTACAGAAAACAGCGGGGCAGGGGATAGTACGGGGGTAGACGGCAGCAAGAGATTGAGGCAGAAAGGGCTGAAGGTATCATCAGAGTTTGTGAAGTAAGTCAGTTGTAGTCAAAAAGTCAATGAGAGAGTCCGGATGAAAGGTGGGTCCATCAGCGAGAAGGGAAGGTAAAGAGAGAGCAGCGGAGTGAAGACGACGTTGGAGATATATTCTGCGTGCTCGTTAATAAAGTGGGCAGTCTAATAGAATGTGGCTAACCGATAATGGAACCTGAGAATTCTCACAGAGAGGAGCAGGACGCCTCTCCATGAGATAACCATGAGTAAGACGAGTATGGCCAGTACGAAGACGGGAGAGAGTAGTCTCCCAACCTCGACACTGGTGACAAGAAGACGGCCAGTAACCTATACTCGGTTTAATAGATTGAAGTTTGTTACCGAGCAAAGTAGACCAACGTTGTTGCCAACGGGTGTGAAGGTGGGTAGCTATTGCAGCAAAATAGTCTGTAAATGGAACACCTCTATATGAAACTGGTAGGTCATGTACTGCTGACCTCGCAGCAGTGTCTGCCTGTTCATTGCCCTGTACGTCAACATGACCAGGGACCCAACAAAAAACAATATCATTATGCTTGGAAGAGATGCGGCGTAGCCAAAGTTGGATACGGAGGACTAAGGGGTGAGGTGTATCAAATTTCTGTATAGCCTGTAAAGCACTAAGGGAGTCTGAGACAACCACAAATGATGACACAGGCATAGATGCAATACGGATAAGTGCTGCAAGAATGGCATACAATTCAGCAGTAAAGATACTAGCCGAAGATAGTAAATGCCCTCGTGCGACGCTGTCCGGAAACACTGCTGTGAATCCTACGCCGTCAGAAGACTTAGAGTCATCTGTGTACACTGCAATGGCATGAGAATGAGAGTGGAAGTGGTAAAGAAGTAGTAGTAGAGACTTCTGGGAGGATTCTTAGCACAGCATTGATTATTTCCTGGTTCGCCATGATGATTTCACACTTGGAGGAATTGAGGATGAGTCCCAAGTCTTCTCCCTGTGTTTTCACCAGTTGTAGGTTCCCTACCAGGGACTCTTCAGTACCTGCCAGATTGCCATCATCCAGGTACCAGATGTTGAGCTCGCTGCATAGGCTGGAAGTTAGTTCTCTTACTGCCAAGCAGAATAGAAGTGGAGCTAGTGGGTCACCCTGCTGAACACCTTCTGATGAGAGAATTTCATGTTCTCCAAACAAAAGAATTGAGTGTTTGCTGTAGCCGGCTGAAATGAAGAAAAAAAGACTGGGGAACCGATCCTGAACAGCTGGCAAGACAGCATCTCTCTTCACCATATTAAAGGCATTTTTAAAATCAAGTTTGACTACGGCCTTGTCTTCTGGTAGGTCCCTGATGTAGGCCCTTGCCGCATGAGCTGCAGCTTCTCTGCCTTGAGAGACCCCAAAGCCCAGTTGGTGTGGCTGGAGTAAACTGGCAGCTACTAAGCGAATGTTTCTTACTGCTGCTTTGGCAACGAGGTGGTGAAGAGTGTTTCCAACCGCAATGGGTCTGATTCCCTCATCCTTCTTCAACGCACATACTGAGGCTCCAAAAAAAAAAATTAATTTCTTCTGGGATTCGCCCAGCCAGGCAGTTGTTGACGAAAGTTGTTAACTCGGTGAGAAGAATTGATGCAGATGCACCGAGTACTGGATTTACCATCTCTTTGAGGTGCTGAGGTCGAATTAAAAACATAAGAACATAAGAAACAAGGAACACTGCAACAGGCCTACTGGCCCATGCGGAGCAGGTCCATGTCACCCCCGGATTAGACCAATGACCACCCCCAGATTAGCCCAATGACCCACCCAGTCTGGTAATCTCCACTCAAGGATGGAGCACTGCACCAGACACAGCAGCACAAGCTAGTCAGGTCCAACTCACACCCACCCACACCCACTCCTGTATTTATCTAACCTATTTTTAAAACTACACAACGTTTTAGTCTGAATAACTGTACTCGGGAGTTTGTTCCACTCATCCGCAACTCTATTACCAAACCAGTGCTTTCCTATATCCTTTCTGAATCTGAATTTTTCCAACTTGAAACCATTGCTGTGAATCCTGTCTTGGCTGGAAATTTTCAGCACGCTATTTACATCCCCTTTATTTATTCCTGTTTTCCATTTATATACCTCGATCATATCCCCCTTAATTCTACGCCTTTCGAGAGAGTGCAGATTCAGGGCCCTCGGTCTATCCTCATAGGGAAGATTTCTGATACATGGGATTATCTTTGTCATACTCCCCTGCACGTTTTCCAGAGCATTTATATCCATTCTGTAATACAGTGACCAGAACTGAGCAGCATAGTCTAAATGAGGTCTAACCAAGGATATACAGAGTTGAAGAACAACCTGGGGAATTCTATTATTTACACTTCTAGATATGAAGCCAAGAATTCTGTTAGCTTTATTGCGAACACTAATGCACTGTTGTCTTGGTTTTAGATTACTGCTAACCAGAACTCCTAAATCATTTTCGCAATCAGTAGTATTAAGATCTACATTATTTAGCTTATATGTGGCATGGTTATTTACCTGTCCAACATTTAGAACCTTGCATTTGTCTATATTAAACTGCATCTCCCACTTCTCCGACCACTGCATCAGTCTATTCAAATCATCCTGGAGTGCTCTAGTGTCCTCATCAGAATGAATTGGACGGCCTATTTTGGTGTCATCAGCAAATTTGCTTATGTCGCTATTTATTCCCTCATCTGTGTCGTTTATGTAAATTGTGAACAACAACGGGCCCAACACTGACCCCTGAGGAACACCGCTTGTGACGTGCCCCCATTCTGATTTCTCCCCATTTATGCAAACTCTCTGCTGTCTATTTGTCAGCCATGCCTCTACCCAGGAAAAAATTTCTCCTCCTATTCCGTGTGCCTTAAGTTTCCTCAGTAGCCTCTGGTGTGGAACTCTGTCGAAAGCCTTACTGAAGTCCATATACACAATATTATATTCATTACCATGGTCTACCTCCTCAAACACCTTAGTGAAAAAAGTTAGTAAATTCGTAAGACAGGAACGCCCCTTTGTAAAACCGTGATTAGATTCATTAATCAATTTGTGCCTGTCAAGATGGCTACGAATTGCTTCGTCAATTATTGCTTTCATAAATTTTCCCACTATGGAGGTAAGGATTATTTGTCTATAGCTCGAAGCCAAGGACCTGTCACCTGCCTTGTAAATAGGTATTACATTTGCAATTTTCCACTTATCAGGCACTATGCCAGTTTGTAGTGATACGTTAAAAAAGATTAGCCAAAGGTATGCAAAGTTCCTCTTTACATTCTTTTAACACCTTTGCAAACAGTTCATCAGGAACTGGGGATTTGTTAGGTTTTAGTTTCTCTATTTGTCTGAGGACCATGTCACTAGTTACCGCATTCGTACATGGTTCATTATCATCCTGTTCTACATAATCTATTATTTCAGGAATATCGCTAGTATTTTCCTGGGTGAAAACTGAGAGGAAGTACGTATTTAGAATTTCACAGATATCCTTATCACTGTCAGTGATCTGACCAGAGTTACTCTTAAGTGGGCCAATCTTGTCCCTAATCTTACTTCTGTATACCTGAAAGAACCCTTTTGGGTTAGTCTTTGAATCCCTTGCGGCCTTAGCCTCATAATCCCTTTTTGCTTTTCTTATTCCTTTCTTTATTTCTCTCTTTAATTGAATATATTGATTTCTTAACTGTCCATCCCCTCTTTTGATACGCCTATATATGCCTCTCTTTTGACCAATGAGATGTTTTAATGTATTGTTCATCCATTTGGGATCATTTTTATTAGATCTAATTTCCGTACTCGGAACAAAAGTTGTCTGGGCAGCTAGAACTATGCTCTGAAAAAACGTCATATTGGCAACCAAGATCACCTACCTGACTCATAGCCAGGACATCCCAATTTAGCCCACCCAGGTAATTTTTCAGTCCCATGAAGTCGGCCAAGCGAAAATCTGGGACAGAGATTTGATTGCAGTTATCTGGGTAATTCCATGATATATTAAAACTAAGTGATTTGTGATCACTTTCCCCAAGCTCATCATTAACCTCAAGATTATTAATTAGTGAATCTTTGTTGGCAAGAACCAAGAAAAGCAGATTGTTTCCTCTAGTTGGATCTGCCACAACCTGTTCTGAAAAGCAATCCTGAACCGTATCAAGAAGTCACTAGACTCAAGATTTCCTGTCATATTGTTCCAATCAATTTGTCTAAAGTTAAACTCTCCCATTATCACAACATTTTCATATCTAGATGCCTTATGAATTTCGTCCCATAACAGCTTACTGCCCTCCCTATCAAGGTTTGGGGGCCTATAAATCACACCCAAAATTAATTTGTCATGTCCCTCGAGAAACTGTAGCCAAACAGATTCTGTGTTCGATGTTTCTAATCATATATCATGTCTAAGACAACAATTTAAACTTTCTCTGACATACATCGCCACACCACCACCCTTCCTGTTGACCCTATCAGTGTGGAATAGTTTATAACCCTGTATGTTGCATTCAGAAGGCATTTCTCTATCTTTCAGGTTGAACCAGGTCTCTGTTATACCAATAATATCTATATTATCTACACTTGCAAGTAATCTTAGCTCATCTATCTTATTTCTTAGACTCCTACTATTTGTATAGTAAACCTTAAAGGAGCACGTCACTCGTTGCCCTCTACTATCCCTCTTTGTTTGTTGATCAATTGATTTGCCATTACTAGCAACTTTATTTTGAATATTGTCTTTTAAACATATCCCTGAGGTATCTCGGTAATAACGGCTGTTTTAACCCTAATGCTGCAGTCTGATTGTTTCCCACAAACACCCATACCTCTATAATCTATCAGTTTAAATTCCTAGACAAGTCATCAATTACCCTCTCAATTGAATTGGCTAATGCAACCACTCCATCCCCAGAGAGATGAACCCCATCCCTTGCATACATATCACGTTTGCCAAAGAATAGGTCCCAGTTATCAATGAATGGGATTGCAAGTTCCTTGCAGTACCTGTCTAGCCAGCAATTTATACCATTTGCCCTAGACATCCATTCATTGCCCACTCCCTTTCTAGGCAAGATGCTACATATGACTGGGATCCCTCCCTTAGAACTAACTACTTCTATGGCTGACCTGTACTTATCCAGCAGCTCCTCTCTCCTGCCCTTCCCAATGTCATTACCCCCAGCACTAAGACAGATAATGGGCTTGTTCCCATTACCTGCCATAATATTATCCAACCTGCTATGTCACCAACACCAGCTCCAGGAAGACACACTCTCTGTCTGACCTTTCGCAGATCCTGCTGGAAATGACACAATCGCCTTATAGACTTCCGATTCTGGCAAAATTAATTGTTCAGTGATGGGGTCTTTCTCAGGGTTGTTGTTGATGGCTATGGTGTCCCTGGTTGGATGCTTGTCTCTTAGTGCTTGGGCTGTGGTCTCATCTTTGGGGGCTACAGTGTCGTCACTTGTAATTATTCGGATTGCTCCCACTGTGCTACTTTCTTCGATTTTTTTGCTAACCTGTGCGCAGATTTTCTCGTTTTCAGTGGGACTTTTCTTGGGTCTACCTCTGTGATTCCTGCGATGATGGGGCAGAGTGACACAATTATCCGTTTTTGGGTAGTTGCGCACTGCCTTGGTAACTGACGTGGTTAGCAGTTTACCTCGTCTCTCAGGAACTGCAAGACAGACATTGCCGAACAGGAGTAAGTTGCGCCATGCTTGGATGGTGCCGCGGGCTTCTAAGTTGGTGGAACCTCCATTCACCTGCTTAAGAAGGTCTGTGAATTTCCCTGCTGCATATGGGCGAGCCGCTTTAGGGAAGTGGGATAGGGTACTGATAGCAGTGGATTTGAATGCCAACAGAAGGTTATCGCAAGTGAGGAGGTTGCCATTGGAATTGTCATCTGCCTGTGGAGGCTGTGGGCTGCTCTCTGCTGGGGGCATATGTGATCCCGTACACCCATTGTGTGCATGAATGCGGCCATCCCTGTTGCGTGCTCGAAACTCTCCTCACACATGACATGTGCCTCTTCTTTCATAGTTGGCTGCACTGTATCCCTGGCTTTGTGGCTGGCTGGCTTCATCATCAGTCATACCTCAAGCTATACTTTATTTCCTCCTCTGACTCAAGAAATATATATATATATATATATATATATATATATATATATATATATATATATATATATATATATATATATATATATATATACATATATATATATATATATATATATATATATATATATATATATATATATATATATATATATATATATATATATATATATATATATATATATATATCTTCAGGGTGGCCCAAAAAGAAAAACGAAAGTTTCTCTTTTTAAATTTAGTAATAAATACATGAGAAGGGGTTACTAGTCCCTCGCTGTATTAAAATTCACAGAGAGTAAAGTGCATATCTGATGTGGATAGTTTTGACCTTTCGAATCTCAACGAAATAACATTACCATAACACTGTTCATTTGTTTGTAAGGTTAAAATGCCTATAAACTGCACATGACTCAGTAAGTCTACAATAAAACTAGTGAAAGAACTAAAACTGTTAGTGCAACATACGGATCTCCTGGGCAACTTTCTCCAACTTCTCCTGTGTGCGGGAGATCAGTACAATATTCATACCCTTCTTGGCCAGTTCAATAGCATATGCCTTCCCGATGCCATCTGTGGCCCCTGTCACAACTGTAAAGTAATAAGAATATTAGAAAAAATACTCCATACTTGGGACAGGAAACTTTAAATGACAATTTGGTCTGTCCTGGATTATTATTAAGTCAGTTGTGACTTTATAATGACCAGAGACAGATCACAGTGTTGTATAAAGTTTGTTCTACACCATGTTGGTTATTTGTCAACTGACTTACACAAGAACAATTGTTGTAATGATGTTTAATACGCTTCATCACAAAGTAATAATAATAATAATAATAATAATAATAATAATAATAATAATAATAATAATAATAATAATAATAATAATAATCTTTATTTCTACAAGTACATGTACAAGGTATACAAGCCTAACTTACTTCAGTTACATGCGCTACTATATAAAAAGCCCTTTGTTACAGAGAGCACTTCGGGCAACTAGGTTAGTTTTTTCACAGGATGCGACCCACACCAGTCAGCTAACATCCAGGTACCTATCTTCTTCTAGGTGAACAGGGACATAAGGTGCCTTAATTAAGGAAACACGTCCTAATGTTTCCACCCTTACTGGGGACTGAACCACGGGCTTCAATGTGGGAGCTGAGTGCGCTAGCAATGGAGCTACGGGATAGGGCAATGAATAAGATTATATACGTGTGGATACAGTAAATAATACAATCACTGAAAATTCAACAAAATAAAATTTAATACCAGATAGTGAAGGTGACACAAGCAAAGCTCTGCTACTGGAGCTACAGACATACAATAATATATTAAGACGCGATCTGTCAGGATGACAGGTGAAAATTTGTGGCATTTTGTTGATGACACTTGATGTTTGTTTATGACTGTGTAAATATAGAGAGAAATACCTAAAAGTAAGTACAGAAAGGCAAGAAGCTGATAATCTCACTGTAACTACACGATGCTGTAACATTAACAGTCATTTAGCTGATAATCTCACTGTAACTACACGATGCTGTAACATTAACAGTAATATTGCTGATAATCTCACTGTAACTACACGATGATGTACCATTAACAGTCATTTAGCTGATAATCTCACTGTAACTACACGATGATGTACCATTAACGGTCATTAAGCTGATAATCTCACTGTAACTACACGATGCTGTAACATTAACAGTCATTCACTAAACATAGAAGTATTTATACAAACAGTGAATATGTTAGTGATTGATAATAAAGTGTGAAATATACAGCAATTAAAGTAGAAAATGAAGGAATAATCTTGTGGCTCCGCCATGATCAGTGTTTATGTTGGAAGTTCAATGAGCCATCATAGTGTTCAATTTTTATATATGAAATGTTTATTATCACGGGAGTCTAGTGAAAACTAACAAATGTGAATTAATTGTTTCGTCCCAACTAGTCAGTACATGTAGTGTTTTCATATCTTTTGCATAATCAGGACTAAAATATGAGAATACTAGAAATAATGCTTATATACAAATTGAGAGGGACTCCAGGATTTATATATCCTTTGCTTCCTTTCGTTTGCATAATCAGGGTTATAATGGAAGGAGACTAAATATGTGGATACAGTACCTTGTATATATTGTGCATAAATTTAGTTGTTAAACTTTTGTTTTGTGAAAATAAATGACTTGTGTATTTTAAGTTGATAAGTTTTGCACCTGTCCATGGGAAGTGGGACAGAATTCTTCCTCTGTAAGCCATGCGTGTCGTAAGAGGCTACTAAAATGCCGGGAGCAAGGGGCTAGTAACCCCTTCTCCTGCATAAATAACTAAATTTAAAAAGAGAAACTTTCGTTTTTCTTTTTAGGTCACCCTGTCTCGGTGTGATACCGCCAGTTAGTCAAAAAAAAAGTTGTGCACCTGTTTGATACCACAACCACTATATATCCTGTGGTTCTCTTCCTTACCACTGTCTGATACCACCACCACTATACACCCTGTGTTTCTCTTCCCTACCATTTCCTGATACCACCACCACCACTATATATCCTGTGTTTCTCTTCCTTACCATTGTCTGATACCACCACCTCTATATACCCCGTGTTTCTCTTCTGTATGAAGAGTGGTTGTGGTAGTGTGTTGGGCGGTATACTTGTTCTGTAAGGTGTGTGCATAGGTACCGCTACTACCCTACCCCCCTCCCCCTCCTTTGTCCACCTGGTGGAAGTTGACGTGTGTTCCTCCAACCAGTTGAGAGTCACTTGTATTTCGACTCCAATAAGTCTGTAAGTATCCAATCCATTCATGTTTAATAATGCGTTTTGTGTTTCGTTTAATTTAGTTTAAACAAAAGCTTCACTCTGGTAATTCAACCTGACCTAATTTGGACTTACGTAGAGTATCGTCACTATATTTGTCCTCACCATTTCTTGTAAAGGCGGGACATATATCATGTGGGCGATTCCTTGAATGGTTTGAAAGTTTCCGTTTCTTTTTATAGCCTTGATTGTCTGCTTGGGTCATGCAACACAGGTGAGATAAGAGGAGCAGTAAAGATCTAAGCTCAGATCAGAGACAAATTGGTATGTTAGGTAAGACACATATACAACAGTTAGGTATCTTTATTTCGAAACGTTTCGCCTACGCAGTAGGCTTCTTCAGTCGAGTACAGAAAAGTTGATAGAAGCAGAAGATACTTGAAGACGATGTAATCAGTCCATCACCCTTGAAGTTTTGAGGTGGTCAGTCCCTCAGTCTGGAGAAGGGTATTGTTCCATAGCCTGAAACAATATGGAGTTGGAGTGACAGGATGGAGCCTATATACCGCCAGGAGGTGAGATGTAGGCCACTAGTAGAGGTAAGAATGTTGTCGTTGGAAGGTCAGGTCCCTCTCAAATCCAGCCATTCTCACTAGTAGAAGTTGACAAAGTTGATTGCAGGTCTGTACCAAGATACCCTTGTGTTGCAGTGTCTGACAGAGTGAACTTCAAGGGTGATGGACTGATTACATCGTCTTCAAGTATCTTCTGCTTCTATCAGCTTTTCTGTACTCGACTGAAGAAGCCTACTGCGTAGGCGAAACGTTTCGAAATAAAGATACCTAACTGTTGCATATGTGTCTTACCTAACAACCTGTCGGTATTTTATACCATTTTAATGTTCACAAATTGGTATGTTCCTAAACTGGTCTCCTTCCACTCGTAGCTGACACGCAATCATATACATGCCATCCATAAGCCTTTTCCCATTTGTCCCCCCCCCCACCAAAATTTCATTGTGGTTCCCATCTGGTGAATACTTCTTCAGACGGGTTCTCAGAGGCTCCCAGTACCTCTCTTCAGATTCTCTACTCATGTTGGGGTCACTTTCTGTTTTCTTGTCGTGTCACAAGTCACGTCCACCAGTGCCCCCCCCCCTTCCTCCCTGGACATCGACACCGACTCATCGTTACAAACCATGATACAGAGTTACATGGCCAGAACACTGGCGCGTCACCGCTACATTATTCACTTATTCATTGTGTACATATTAGCTTTGTCAGTAATTATTTATTACATTTTTCATTCCTGCTTCAGGTAGGATTATTTTCATGTTTGTTTTATATTCAATACAAGTTCTACATATTATTAATAAAATTGTTTATCTTGCTATGTTATCATGATTTTTCAGTCTTTTAACTTCTACAAGGAGGAACTGACCTTATCAATAATCTTTGAGTCTGATAAGGCTGTGGAAGCTCCACATCTTCCTAACTATTGTCTAATATCACCACCATTATATACCTTCTGCTTCTCTTCCTTACCAAAATAAAAGTAACAGGATTTAATGTGTATACAATACCACCTTCATATACGTTTGTGCATCACTTTACTTGATAAACTAATGTTTTATGATATACAAACAAGATTATTATTATTATAATCAAAGGGAAGCACTAAACCCGTAGGATTATACAGCGCCTGGGGGGAGGATGTGGAAGGCATTCAGGCCTAATTCGGGGAACTGGAGCACAGATCCAATTCCCTAAATCAAGAGCCCCTCACCAACATCAAGGAAGCTTCCTGAGGGGTATACAAACAAGAACATGAGTGAACATTGGTCAGTGGTGGTGTTATCATCACAGGCTGAGCCTCGTCACCAGCTAGTGAACATTGGTCAGTGGTGGTGTTATAATCACAGGCTGAGCCTCGTCACCAGCTAGTGAACATTGGTCAGTGGTGGTGTTATCATCACAGGCTGAGCCTCGTCACCAGCTAGTGAACATTGGTCAGTGGTGGTGTTATCATCACAGGCTGAGCCTCGTCACCAGCTAGTGAACATTGGTCAGTGGTGGTGTTATCATCACAGGCTGAGCCTCGTCACCCGCTAGTGAACATTGGTCAGTGGTGGTGTTATCATCACAGGCTGAGCCTCGTCACCAGCTAGTGAACATTGGTCAGTGGTGGTGTTATCATCACAGGCTGAGCCTCGTCACCAGCTAGTGAACATTGGTCAGTGGTGGTGTTATCATCACAGGCTGAGCCTCGTCACCAGCTAGTGAACATTGGTCAGTGGTGGTGTTATCATCACAGGCTGAGCCTCGTCACCCGCTAGTGAACATTGGTCAGTGGTGGTGTTATCATCACAGGCTGAGCCTCGTCACCAGCTAGTGAACATTGGTCAGTGGTGGTGTTATCATCACAGGCTGAGCCTCGTCACCAGCTAGTGAACATTGGTCAGTGGTGGTGTTATCATCACAGGCTGAGCCTCGTCACCCGCTAGTGAACATTGGTCAGTGGTGGTGTTATCATCACAGGCTGAGTCTCGTCACCAGCTAGTGAACATTGGTCAGTGGTGGTGTTATCATCACAGGCTGAGCCTCGTCACCAGCTAGTGAACATTGGTCAGTGGTGGTGTTATCATCACAGGCTGAGCCTCGTCACCAGCTAGTGAACATTGGTCAGTGGTGGTGTTATCATCACAGGCTGAGCCTCGTCACCCGCTAGTGAACATTGGTCAGTGGTGGTGTTATCATCACAGGCTGAGTCTCGTCACCAGCTAGTGAACATTGGTCAGTGGTGGTGTTATCATCACAGGCTGAGCCTCGTCACCAGCTAGTGAACATTGGTCAGTGGTGGTGTTATCATCACAGGCTGAGCCTCGTCACCAGCTAGTGAACATTGGTCAGTGGTGGTGTTATCATCACAGGCTGAGCCTCGTCACCAGCTAGTGAACATTGGTCAGTGGTGGTGTTATCATCACAGGCTGAGCCTCGTCACCAGCTAGTGAACATTGGTCAGTGGTGGTGTTATCATCACAGGCTGAGCCTCGTCACCAGCTAGTGAACATTGGTCAGTGGTGGTGTTATCATCACAGGCTGAGCCTCGTCACCAGCTAGTGAACATTGGTCAGTGGTGGTGTTATCATCACAGGCTGAGCCTCGTCACCAGCTAGTGAACATTGGTCAGTGGTGGTGTTATCATCACAGGCTGAGCCTCGTCACCAGCTAGTGAACATTGGTCAGTGGTGGTGTTATCATCACAGGCTGAGCCTCGTCACCAGCTAGTGAACATTGGTCAGTGGTGGTGTTATCATCACAGGCTGAGCCTCGTCACCAGCTAGTGAACATTGGTCAGTGGTGGTGTTATCATCACAGGCTGAGCCTCGTCACCAGCTAGTGAACATTGGTCAGTGGTGGTGTTATCATCACAGGCTGAGCCTCGTCACCAGCTAGTGAACATTGGTCAGTGGTGGTGTTATCATCACAGGCTGAGCCTCGTCACCAGCTAGTGAACATTGGTCAGTGGTGGTGTTATCATCACAGGCTGAGCCTCGTCACCAGCTAGTGAACATTGGTCAGTGGTGGTGTTATCATCACAGGCTGAGCCTCCTCACCAGCTAGTGAACATTGGTCAGTGCTGGTGTTATCACAGGCTGAGCCTCGTCACCAGCTAGTATTTTTACTGAAAATGCAGTAGAAATGATAATTTATTTTTTAAATTAAAAATAATATATAATAAATAGTTCACATGTACAAAAACCATTCTGAAAATTAATTTTGCAGCAGTGAATTGGACAAAATAACCTCAGCGCCATCATGATCCTTTAACTCAACAATAACAAAACATGCTGCTAACCTGAGCAGTTTTTCGTGACTTTGCAATTTTTTTTTTTTACATTTCTGGGGAAAGTTTCCACTTATATAGTGGTCAATATTAATTACAAAGAAGAAATCACAAGTTAGTTTAAGAATTATATGCTACATACGAATGTTTTCTGATAATTTAAATGGAAAGTCAGTATCACATTCGTCATTAACAATTTTTATTAGTGTTAACCAAATAATTTTGATTTTCTATAAACCCCTAAAGTATTGACATGAACCACTTAACTATTATACTTTCAACCATGTACAGTAATATTATTCTATGCACAGAGAAGCACTAAGTCCTTGGTAGTCATACAGTGCCAAGGGAATGTGAGGAGTGGCAAGTTTTTTTGAATTCACAGGTTAGGTTAGGTAAGGTTCGTCAGGAAACAGGACAAGTGTTTCCTGACGCGGGTCTTAGTCAGATGATGACCCGCCTTTGGAGCTTTTGGTCATCTGACCGAGGCCTTCCGCTGGCTTACCGGTCCACCCCTTTAAAAATTATGGTCATTTATAACCATTGTTTTTTTTTATTATTTTGAATTCACAGTCGATGTGGCCTTGAGGAAGGTGGGGGAGGGGGGGGGAGGGTAAGAACAGATTTACTCTGGGCCGAGAGAAGGAGTTTGGTCGTTACAGTTTGTGCCTGTGATGGAATGTAATACAGTAATATTACCTCTATCAACTTCACTCCAACAGAACATCGTCATAAAAACCACTTTCCTCCTCTTATTTAACATTCTCATGCATGCTTTCTGGAAGTCTAAGCTCCTCACAAACAAAACCTCCTTTGTTAGGTAAGACACATATGCAACAGTTAGGTATCTTTATTTCGAAACGTTTCGCCTACACAGTAGGCTTCTTCAGTCGAGTACAGAAAAGTTGAGAGAAGCAGAAGAGACTTGAAGACGATGTAATCAGTCCATCACCCTTAAAGTTTTGAGGTGGTCAGTCCCTCAGTCTGGAGAAGAGCATTGTTCCGTAGTCTGAAACAATATGGGGTTGAAGTGACAGGATGGAGCCTTATATAGCGCCAGGAGGTGAGACGTAGATCACTTTGGGAGGTCAGGTCCCTCTCAAATCCAGCCGTTATCACTAGTAGAGGTTGTCGAAGTTGATTTCAGGTCTGTACCAAGATACCCTTGTGTTGCAGTGTCTGACAGATTGAACATTAAAATGGTATAAAATACCGACAGGTTGTTAGGTAAGACACATATGCTGGATTTGAGAGGGACCTGACCTCCCAAAGTGATCTACGTCTCACTTCCTGGCGCTATATAAGGCTCCATCCTGTCACTTCAACCCAATATTGTTTCAGACTACGGAACAATGCTCTTCTCCAGACTGAGGGACTGACCACCTCAAAACTTTAAGGGTGATGGACTGATTACATCGTCTTCAAGTCTCTTCTGCTTCTATCAACTTTTCTGTACTCGACTGAAGAAGCCTACTGTGTAGGCGAAACGTTTCGAAATAAAGATACCTAACTGTTGCATATGTGTCTTACCTAACAACCTGTCGGTATTTTATACCATTTTAATGTTCAATCTGTCAAACACTGCAACACAAGGGTATCTTGGTACAGACCTGAAATCAACTTCGACAACCTCTACTAGTGAGAACGGCTGGATTTGAGAGGGACCTGACCTCCCAAAGTGATCTACGTCTCACCTCCTGGCGCTATATAAGGCTCCATCCTGTCACTTCAACCCCTCGGTCATTCGCACCAACTCATTCATTGGACACACAGCTCCATCGACGAACGATGTCGCCTCTCTAATTACCCCGTGTTGAGTGTGACTATTCTCAGAGTGGTGGTTACTAAACCTTCGTCTTCACCTTCAGGATTGGTGCGTCGGTGGTTGCCTACCCAAGGGCAGGAAGCCTCCCTCTGCACTCCTGTTGCTATCTGTAGCCTCCACGCTCCAGACTGTACGTGTAGTCTACACGCTATACAGCCAGTGTTGCCTCTCCTCGCCGTTGTCTGAAGTCTCCCCGCCTCAGCTACGTCTGCTCGCCATTCAGCTAGTGTTGGCTCTCCTCATTGCTCACAGCCAGAGTTGTTCTCTTCACCGAGTGTGGTTACTGGACCTTCGTCTTCACCATCAGGATTGGTGCGTCGGTGGCTGCCTACCCAAGGGCAGGAAGCCTCCCTCTGCACTCCTGTTGCTGTCTGAAGTCTCCAAGCCTCAGCCTGTATGTGAAGTCTGCTCGCCATTCAGCTAGTGTCGGCTCTCCTCATCGCTCACAGCCAGAGTTGCTCTCTTCACCGAGTGGTGGTTACTGGACCTTCGTCTTCACCATCAGGATTGGTGCGTCGGTGGCTGCCTACCCAAGGGCAGGAAGCCTCCCTCTGCACTCCTGTTGCTGTCTGAAGTCTCCACGCCTCAGCCTGTACGTGTGGTCTGCACGCCTTACAGCCAGTGTTGCCTCTCCTCACCGTTCAGGGCATACAGTGCTCCATCAAGCTACAGCTCACCTCCTCAGTGTCCTGTGCCTCCAGAGACGGACTCCACAAGAAACTTTAAAGTTATAGCCAGGCAAGTACGTGTGTCTACTTCACACGTACTTGCCTAGCCAATTTTTCTCACAGGATTGGCCCCCACATCTTTTTAGGATGCCTGCAATGCCTTCCACCTCCTTTCCCCTTACCACTCCTCTACTGCCAACACCTGCCTCTACTCTGTCTACTCCTTCTAAGGCCTACCCTGCCCCCACCTCTTCCAAGCCCAATTCTTTCTCGCTTAACCTCAAATACTCTAAATCTGATCATGCCACTATCTGTCCTGAAAATTTACTGTACCAGATCACTGGCGCTCCTCAGCATAAAGTCTTTAAAACCAACTCAGGATTCAAACTACTTCTTGACAGACATTCTTACGAAACGTACACCTCAACCGAGACCAGACAAAAACTTCTCAATGCAGGCTTCACTATTATTTGGACTCCTGAGCACCGCGCCAAATGCACAGTGATCGCAAAACACAAAGACTATTCTCTCCTGACTGCCTATGACACAGACAAAGAAGACTTAATCAAAGACATTAGTACTAAGAACAAAGTCTCTGTTGACGATATTTACAGTCCTGAAAACTCTACCATCCTCAAAATACGCTGTTCAACTCCTTCTGACGCCTCTACACTCTTCAATCAAGGAATCCTTGCCAAGTCCATCCGCATTCCTCCAAACACCCTCTTCACTCCAAACTTTCACCCCATCACACAATGTCTCAAATGCTACAAATTCGGCCACGACAAAATCTCATGCACTTCCACACAAACCTGCTCCAGATGTTCAGCAACTGGCCACTTCTGGAACACTTGCAACCTCCCCCTTAAATGTTCTAACTGCGGTGGGTCACACACTGCAGTTGCAAATTCCTGCCCTACTAGAAAAGACATTCTCTCCACCCTCAGAGAAAGCCTACCTCCCTCCCTCCCCAACCCCTTCCTTGCACCTCCCCCTCCTACAATACCTTCCACCCCTACCCCCAATGCATGGGTTACCCCACGCACTTGGTCTACCCCTCCTACTCTACACACTTCAAACACCAACACACAGACTACAATCACCTCTCCTTCTACACCTACACCCACACTAGACTACAAAACTAACTACCAACTCGCCACTGCTGCCCACTCTGCGATGGTAATCTCTCAAGCCTACCAATCAGACTACTCACATGTCCTTAACCTAATCTTGTCCGCTAACAATCTTCCCTCTTTAATTATCCCTCCTTCCTGCTTCTCTTCTAAGCCCCCTACAACCTCTACCTCCTCCCTCTCTCCCACCCCCCACTTCCTACACCCACCAGCTCTCCTCCCCCCTACCCCTCTTCACTACTTCCACCCCTCCCACCAACACCCCTACTGCTGCTGCTACGACCACCCCTCCCCCGACCTCCTTACCCACTTCCTCATCCCCAACCAAAGCTTCTGCTTCCTCACCCAGTACCATAGCTTCCACTTCCTCATCCCCTACCAAAGCTTCCACTTCCTCTGCCTTCGCCCACTCCTCCACCACAACCAAAACTTCATCCAGGTCCAACTCCACCTCCTCCAGACAAAACACACTCAAACCTAAACCTGCCCCAACTTCTGACAGACATACAAAAGAACATAAAAACAGATCCATCTCTTCCTCTCCCTCCAGGAAACGGGTCCGTAACACCTACAAACTCGCATCCACTGATGGCACCACTATCACGGGTTTTAATCCAAACTCCTCCCCCGACATTAACTTTGCTATGACGAAACCATTAAAGTGATTCAGTTCAACGTACGTTTTTACTTTACAATTAGACACCTACTGGCTGAGCTCCTTGAAGCAGAGAGACCAGATATTGTTTTGCTAAACAGTACCTGCCTCAAAGCCCGTCAACGCATCCGCCATTATGGTTATACTGCACTACAGTCCCCCTATGATCCCCACGATGGGGTTGCCATCCTTGTCAAATCCAACATAAAACACGAATCTCTCCCAATCCCTTTTATTCACCAACACAGTCTTGCAGTCAGAATACACACCCACCTTGGCCCCTTTATCTTTTTCACCACATATGCTCGCCCAAACACTATTCTCAACATACACGATCTTTCCTTAATCTTCAACTACACCAACACACCAACATACCTACTAGCTGACATGAATGCCAAACACACCGCCTTTCATCACACCAGTAACAACCAACTTAGTCACCAATTACTCAACTTCACTAACCATAAACACCTAATTCATCTCGGCCCAGACTTCAATACCTTCTTCAATCACACGGGCCAAGGCAAACCAGACATCATTCTGGCAAACCGAGCCAGCTCTCTATTTCAACACTACATCTCACCTGGCCCTATTACAGGCTCTGATCACATCCCAGTCATCTTGCACATCTCCTCCAACCCTATCCTCATTCCAACCACACCTTCCTTCTCCTACAAGAACGCCGACTGGGATGCTTTCAAACAACACATAGACAATATTAACCTCACCTATGACTATAACAACAAACCTATCTCTGACATCGATACTCAACTTGATCTCATCCAGGACACCATTACACAAGCAGCCAACAACGCAATACCAAAGAAAACTCACACCACTCGTTATTCCTTCAAACCGTCACTCAGAACAAGAAGACTAATTATCTGCTACCACAACCGCTTCCTCTACAACACACACAGATTTAATCAAGTTCGATTAGATCTCACTTACCTTAGAAACAACATTCTACACAGTCTAGACCAAGACCACAACAATCACTCGTCACAACTCATACAACAAGCTGACAAACAGCTTATTAAAAACACTAAAGCCTTCTGGAACTTTATCAAAAAAATAAGAGGCACTACTCCCACCAACAAATTCAAACACATCACCCACAACAACACACACATCTCAGACCCGCAGGCTGCTACCAACATCTTCAAACACATCTGGGAGAACATCTTCCACCCTCACCGACCTCACCCTAACGTTATCCAACACATTCAGAACATAGAACACTGGAACACTGCACACACACAAGAAACAACACCAGACAGCCACATACATCTAGTCTCTCTTACCTCCTCCCAAGAACTCGACACTCCTTTCACCAACACAGACATTAAAACTCTCCTCAGACACCTTCCTCCCAAGGCTCCTGGCGCCTCTGGCCTAAACCATTTTATCCTAAAACACCTTCCTGACTCTATCATTTCTGCCTACACAAACCTCCTCAATGCCTCCCTTGCCTCTGGATACTTCCCTTCCCTCTTCAAAGCTGCTACTGCTATCCTCCTTCCTAAACCCAAAAAAGACCACTCTGATCCTAGAAACTATCGCCCTATCAGCCTCCTCGAAACTTTAGGAAATCTCTTTGAAAAACTCATCAACCATCGCCTTCGCAGATACCTGGAACACAACTCTCTACTTTCTGATGGTCAGTTTGGCTTCAGAACACACAGATCCACACAAGAAGCCATTAACATCATTCTCAACTACATCCACTTAAACACAGAACAAAGAAACAGAACAGCCCTGGTTGCAAAAGACGTTGAAAAAGCTTTTGACACTGTCTGGCACCAAGGGCTCAAGTACAAACTCTGCACTAACTTTAACCTGCCTCTCACTACTCGTAAACTCCTCTGTAACTTCCTAGACGGCCGTACCATGAGAATCAAATTCCAAGGCTGTTACTCTGACTACTTCACACTAAATGCTGGAGTACCCCAGGGATCTGTCCTCTCCCCTACCCTCTACATTTTATACACTAACGACATTCCAACACCTGTATACCAAAACTCCATCACACTAGCCTATGCAGACGACATTACACAACTTATCACTCATGCCAATATAGATACACTCACACACAAAACACAAAATGAGGTCGACAGGATAGCCATCTGGGAACAAAAATGGAGGATCAAAACCAATGCAGCTAAATCCAGCATTACATATTTTAACTACAGAAAACGTGATCCTCCATTACCTGTCGAGCTCAGAACAGCTGACACCCGCACTTACATCCCCATGACACAATCTGTCACTGTCCTTGGCGTTAATCTTGACTACCTTCTATGCTTACACGGACACATTCACTCGAGGCATGCAATAGCTAGTAAGGCCCTTGCGGGCCTCTACAAGCTGAAACATGCCTCTCAACGCACCAAACTACACCTCTACAAATCCCTTATACGTCCTCTGATAACTTACTCTCCTCTAGCCCTCTCTCTTGCAGCAAAAACAAACTTACTTAAACTGCAGCGAGTCCAGAACAAGGAGCTGCACTGGGTGCTTGATGTCAGATGGGAGGACTTCGCCACATGCGAGTCTCTACATGCCCAGTTAGACATCCCTGCGCTGAATCTGTACTGAAAGACGCTCAGTGACAGACAGATTGACAAACTTGTGACACGACATGACTATTGGACCTCTCTCCTTGACGAAGACATTCGCAGACCCACAAACCAACACAACCTTTTCTACTCCTTGCATGATCCTGCTCCTAACCCTATTTACAAATAACCTTGGATTCTCCGAGAGGTACCTTCTATGACAGGTACCATTCTCTGATCCACGTTCGCCTTACCCTTTGGGTTAAGACATGGCTCAGTTCTACACTCCTCTCTAGCTCTAAACGTCGCATGTCCCTTGCTTCCCGCTCACCCCACCGGAGTCCCAACAGAAGAGCCTGAATTTCTCTTCTCAATATCTGTCCCACGATCGCCTCGCTGCTGGGTTAAGCCCTGGCTCTATTTCTACGACTAAGAACACTCCTCTCCAGCACTATTCTTCGTCTGTCCCGTCTTCCCCGCTCATCCCATTTGGGATCTTACCTGAACTTTCGTTCGTTCGTTCGTTACTTCAACCCCATATTGTTTCAGACAACGGAACAATGCTCTTCTCCAGACTGAGGGACTGACCACTTCAAAACTTTAAGGGTGATGGACTGATTACATCGTCTTCAAGTATCTTCTGCTTCTATCAACCTTTCTGTACTCGACTGAAGAAGCCTACTGTGTAGGCGAAACGTTTCGAAATAAAGATACCTAACTGTTGCATATGTGTCTTACCTAACAATCTGTCGGTATTTTTACCATTTTAATGTTCAAAACCTCCTTTACCCTCTCCCTCCAACCTTTCCTAGGATGACCCGTATCCCGCCTTCCTTCTATTTTATTTTACCCTCTCTAAATGTTCGAATCAACTCAACATCCCTTTCTCAGCCCTCTGTATAATACTATTAGAAATCACGCACTGACTTCTAATCTCCCATGTGACAGATTCCCTGGATAATATTCACACAACACATTGTTCTCAGACACAACCTCTCATCTGCCTCCAGCCTTCTTGTTGCAACATTCACTTCTCATACTTCACTCACATTTGAGAGTTTTGGTAACACTATATTCTCATACATTGCCCTCTTTGTTGCAATGGATAACGTTTCCTGTCTCCACAGATTCCTTAGTGCACCACTCACCTTTTTCCCCTAGTCAGTTCTATGATTCACCTCACCTTTCCATTCCTTTTTGATGTTCAATCTTTCATTACCTAATTTTTTTGTTATCCTTATGACCTTGCTGTTTCCTATGTTCACTTATAATTTCTTTCATTTAGATACCCTCCCATATTCGTCCATCAATCTCTGCAATTTCTCTTCAGAATCTCCCAAAAGCACACTGTCATCAGCAAAAAACAGTGACATTTCTCACTTTGTTAGATTTTTTTTTAATCCCATACCTCTTCCTAACACCCGAGCATTCGCCTGTCTTACAACCTTATCTATAAATATATTGCACAACCATGATGTGAAAGTTGACACATGTTCAACATCTTGATATCTTTATTGTAGACGTTTCGCCATCAAGTGGCTTTATCAATACAGATTCTAGGACATAATTAGAAGACAGTAGAACTATATACAAAAGATGAAGTAATCAGTCCCTCAGCCTTGGAGTTGGTGTTCACAGCATCGTGGTGGAGGAGAATCTGGAGCAAAGGCAAGAAGACTGGCGGTTATATAGGAGTCAGTGGATAGGGATGTGTAGCAGACGAGGGCATAGTCACTGGTAGGCGGGATTCCCCAGTGGAAGTAGGCCCTTCCCAAAGAGATGGGCTAGTTGATGGCGAAACGTCTGCAATAAAGATATCCAGATGTTGCACATATGTCTTAACTTTCATATTGTTGGTATTTTATACCTTTCTTGCACAACTTGTCAGACGCTGCAACATCATGGAATCTTGGTTCAGAGGACATCTACAAGACCTTCTTCACGGCTGCTGCAACTAACCCATCTCTTTGGGTAGGACCTACTTCCACTGGGGATTCCCGCCTACCAGTGAAGGGATATAAGGATGAGACTATACTTCGCGGCCACCTCAACAACACCTGACTTTTTATGATGATGATGGTAGGTAATAAAGGTTCCGTGAAACACTCCTTACATATACCCAAAAAATTAATTTGTCTAATGTATCTTCAACTGTTCCCAAATTTTATTAATTATAAGTGAATCGAATTTGTATTACCAAGCAGCAACATTTATATTATTTTCAAAACTATTTTTTATGAGACATGATTCTACTATATTCCTCTCGACCATGGACTTACGAGATACAAATTTCGTAAGAAGAACATAAGAAAGAAGGAACACTGCAACAGGCCTACTGACCCATGCGGATCAGGTCCATGTCCCCTCCCCGGATTAGCCCAATGACCCACCCAGTCTGGTCACCTCCACTTAAGGAAGGAGCACGGCACCAGACCTAATAGCACAAGCTAGACAGGTCAAACTCACACCGACCCACACCCACTCTTGTATTTATCCAACCTATTTTTAAAACTACACAACGTTTCAGCCTCTATAACTGTACTCGGGAGTTTGTTCCACTCATCCACAACTCTATTACTAAACCAGTGCTTTCCTATATCCTTTCTGAATCTGATTTTTTCCAACTTGAAATCATTGCTGCGAGTCCTGTCTTGGCTGGAAATTTTCAGCACGCTATTTACATCCCCTTTATTTATTCCTGTTTTCCATTTAAACACCTCGATCATATCCCTCTAATTCTACACCTTTCGAGAGAGTGCAGATTCAGGGCCTCAGTCTATCCTCATAGGGAAGATTTCTGATACATAGGATCAACTTTGTCATCCTCCTCTGTACGTTTTCCAGAACATTTATATCCATTTTGTAATACGGTGACCAGAACTGAGCAGCATAGTCTAAATGAGGCCTAACCAAGGATATATAGAGTTGAAGAATAACCTGAGGACTTCTATAATTTATACTTCTAGATATGAAGCCAAGAATTCTGTTAGCTTTATTGCAAACACTGATGCACTGTTGTCTTGGTTTTAGATTACTGCTAACCAGAACTCCTAAATCCTTTTCGCAATCAGTAGTATTAAGATCTACATTATTTAGTTTATATGTGGCATGGTTATTTTCCTGTCCAACATTTAGAACTTTGCATTTGTCTATATTAAACTGCATCTGCCACTTCTCCGACCATTGCATCAGTCTATTCAAATCATCGTGGAGTGCTCTAGCGTCCTCAATAGAATGAATTGGACGGCCTATTTTGGTGTCATCAGCAAATTTGCTTATGTCGCTATTTATTCCCTCATCTATGTCATTTATGTAAATTGTGAACAACAACGAGCCCAACACTGGCCCCTGCAGAACCCCGCTTGTGACGTGCCCCCATTCTGATTTCCCCCCATTTATGCAAACTCTCTGCTGCCTGTTTGTCAGCTATGCCTCTACCCAGGAAAATATTTCTCCTCCTATTCCGTATGCCTTAAGTTTCCTCAATAGCCTCTGATGTGGAACTCTATCGAAAGCTTTACTGAAGTCCATATACACACTATCATATTCATTACCATGATCTACCTCCTCAAACACCTTAGTGAAAAAAGTTAGTAAATTCGTAAGATAGGAACGCACTTTGTAAAACCGTGTTGAGATTCATTAATCAATCTATGCCTATCAAGATGGCTACGAATTGCTTCGGCAATTGTTGATTCCATAAATTTTCCCACTATGGAGGTAAGGCTTATTGGTCTATAGTTCGAAGCTAAGGAACTGTCACCTGCCTTGTAAATAGGTATTACGTTTGCCATTTTCCACTTATCAGGCACTATGCCAGTTTGCAGTGATAAGTTAAAAAGATTAGCCAAAGGTATGCTAAGTTCCTCTTTACATTCTTTTAACACCCTTGCAGACAGTTCATCAGGGCCTGGGGATTTGCTAGGTTTTAGTTTCTCTATTTGTCTGAGGACCATGTCACTAGTTACCACAATCGTGCATAGTTTATTATCATCCTGTTCTACATAATTTATTATTTCTGGAATATCGCTAGTATTTTCCTGGGTAAAAACTGAGAGGAAGTAGGCATTGAGAATTTCACACATATCCTTATCACTGTCAGTGATCTGACCAGAGTTACTCTTAAGTGGGCCAATCTTGTCCCTAATCTTCTGTATACCCGGTAGAACCCTTTTGGATTAGTTTTTGAATCCCTTGCGACCTTAGCCTCATAATCCCTTATTGCTTTTCTTATTCCTATCTTTATTTGTCTCTTTAATTGAATATATGGATTTCTTAACTGCCCATCCCCTCTTTTGATATGCCTATATATGCCTCTCTTTTGGCCAATGAGATGTTCTAGTCTATTGTTCATCCATTTGGGATCATTTTTGTTAGATCTAATTTCCCTACTTGGAACAAAAGTTGTCTGGGCAGCTAGAACTATGCTATGAAAAACGTCATATTGGCAACCAAGATCACCTACCTGAGCCATAGTCAGGACATCCCAATTTAGCCCACCCAGGTAATTTTTCAGTCCCATGAAGTCGGCCAAGCGAAAATCTGGGACAGAGATTTGATTGCAGTTATCTGGATAATTCCATGATATATTGAAACTAAGTGATTTGTGATCACTTTCCAAAAGCTTATCATTAACCTCAAGATTATTAATTACTGAATCTTTGTTGGCAAGAATCAAGTCAAGCAGATTGTTTCCTCTAGTTGGTTCTGTCACAACCTGTTCTAAAAAGCAATCCTGAACCATATCAAGAAAGTCACTAGACTCAAGATTTCCTGTCATATTGTTCCAATCAATTTGTCTAAAGTTAAAATCTCCCATTATCACAACATTTTCATATCTTATACCTTATGAATTTCGTCCCATAACAGCTTACTGCACTCCCTATCACTCCCTATAAACAGAGCATTAGGGCCTTGTCCACTTGTAATGCTATGTTGACGAGGTTTTAAACTTAAAGACTTTTAACAGTGTCACCGTAATAAATTTTAACACATATTTTAGAAGGAATCTTGGGGAAATTTTTTATCAAAAGTCTTTTTTTTTTACTGTATCAAGATGTTTAAGCACAACTTTGATATTAAAATTCTTAAGCAGAGAAGGAATATCAACCAAGTTTTCATGGTAAGGGAGAACCAACATATTTTTATTTGAAAATAGTTTAGTGAACCGACAAGTTGATAAATTAGACACATGTGCAACACTTGGGTGTCTTTATTGAGAAAAAGTTTCGCGAGAATTTATCTATCCTGCCGAAGGCTCCTAGAAGATTTATTATACAAGTAGTATTAAAAATTCACGGACTGTTAGAAGCATTCTGATAAAGAATGCACCCAACAACGTGTTGGTTGCAACGGTTGTTGTGAAAATTTGTCTGGACTGCTTCCAAGTGAGTCGCCTACCCTGGCAAGCTCTGTTGACACCAAGCTCTGAGGTCGGTACCTCAGCCTCACAAGTGGCTTATAGGACAGATTTTCATAAATGATTGATGTTGCAAGAAATCTCGCCTGCATGCACGTTTAAAGGACTAACTTACTTGGTGTTGCAGCATATATCCTGATCTTCAACCTCCCTAAGCTTAGCCCCTTTGGACTTCCCCTCAGAAACCACGTACAACTGGGAGCCTTAATTTCTGCAATATTCAATCGATATTAGTGACCTGCCTGCACCTCAGAAATTCCTGTATCCAAGAGGGTGTGTATCCCCTAGTATAACTGTGTAGAAATGGACACTAGCTTCTAGGTAGACAAGAGACAAAATCATGTACTGGTCATGAACTGCCGGCTGCACAAAGGCCACAGCTCAACTCACTTGCAATTTTCCCCAGACACTGGCCAGAAATCCTAAGAAAAAGTGGAGGTTTTATCTTACTGTATGGGCCTGACAGAGGAGATTATCTATGGTACATCGAGGTGCCTCTACCAGATTTCCCCAGGTCTCATGTGTGAAGACAAGTGGGGGGCGCCGTCTGCTGATCACGGCACGTGTTGCTCAGACGGTGTCTAGTCTAAGAAGAGAGATCTGGCGTCTTTGAGACCCACACCTCGTCAATCAAACTTGGGCTGCCAGTTCTCCATAGCTAACTTAACCTAGTGTTTGCCTACATTTGGCCTATTACTACCTATGTTAAGGTCTTAGGTCTACATTATTATTATCTACAGTTGCCCCAATAATCCTAATATTAGTGTACTAACAGTATAAACTACCTACTTCTTCCCTGAAGGGTAAATCTATAAATTAAGTAGTATCTTCCATCCACCTACGCCAATCCGGGAGAGTATGATTTTGTTTTTGGGTGTGTGTAAGGGCCCTCGAACAGTGTGTTTTTCCCCGTTGGGACTTCTCGGACCAAATAAGTTCCAACATCCTCCCTCCGGCGAAGGTAGGCGCTAAGTCTAAATCAAGTTCACCTTCCGCGAGCCCCCACGGCGGACCCTGGACACGAGTGCCTCTGGCCACTCTCGTCGAGCAGACTCTGATCTAACTTCAACCGTCCAGTTTCCCCTGCGTGGACCTCTGGGGGTGTAAACTTGTTGGTTGTGGTGGTCTTAGCACCCTTTCCTTTAACTTTAACATCTTTTGTATGTCTAGCCTTGACTGAGTGGCTCCGTACTTTCCCACTCAGTGGCCCACATGCCCTGGTAGCCTTTCTTCCCACTGATACGAGGTTCCCTGGATTTAATGGCAATCTATCTCCCTCTTTACGTACCCTGTAAAAGTGTTTTCCCAAGGTGGCCGAGTGTTCGTCACTCCCTACCCGGTTCAGCTTCCCTGGTGGTTCATCGTGTATACTGGTACTCATTATCACTACTCCCCCAGCTATCATGGGGACAGCTTCTTCTCTATCTGGTGTGGCAGGGAATTCATGTGGAATCCTGCCGCCTATTATGTATCCTACTGGGGATCTGTATAAACCAATTCCTTTCCTAAACGTCCGTCGTGTAGACAGGAAGTCATCTATCTGATTGGCTCCCACCAAGATACATACATTTCTGACTGCGTCAGTGGTAATTCCCTGGTCTGCTAGCTTCACGTGAAGGTCTTTCAATCACTTAGCTGCTGCAGCAAGACCTCTCATTGTAATTGCCCTGGGTAACGTCTCTACCACCAAGGCTGTAATGTCTCTGCGATATCCACCTAATTTGACCCTGACATCCACCACATCATAAGATTTGGGTGGGGCCTGACTTACAGCCCCTCCCAACCTCATACTAACTTTCCTTGTGGCCTTCAACTTTAATTTAGCAACCAACTTCTTTGTTATTAAGGATACTTGTGCTCCTGCACCAAAGAATAATCGGGTTGTTTCAGACCTGTGCCCATTCACAACCTTTGCCATGACTGTAGGAAGGGCAGCACCTCCGTGATTCTCACTAGGATTGGAGACTTCACTCCCACTAATCACGCTGGCTACCATTTCAGGCTCAGACTCACTTTCTATCTCTACCTGAGAGATATCCCTACTAGCCTGGGGCTCCCTTAAATTATTGGGACATAGTGCAGTATGGTGCTTACCTTTGCAACAGACTCGACACTCACTGAGCTGGGTGCCACAGTCTCTCGCAAAGTGTTCCCCACAACATTTGAAGCAGAGTCTCAACTCCCTTAGTCTCTGTTGCCTACTGCTCAGTGTTATATACTCCGAGCAACTTGTGCTAGCATGTTCGCCTTCGCAGAACACGCATATTCTGGCGTGAGTGCCTCTGAGGTTCTGCTTAGAGGTTCTTACCTTAGAAACTTCTTTACCATAGTACACTCCAACATTAGTCGTAGGAGCTTTAGACTGATCTCTCGAGATCTTTGAGTAACTGCCTGGGTTTTTATGTGGTGATGGTGGTGACTCTTCTCTCACACCTATACTCAAATGAGAAACGAGATCTCCCAACCCCACAACAATTTGTTGTATCGTGAACCTATTCGTCCGATATTTTAAGTGTAACTCATGCACTGTAGTGCCAGCCAGTTTCCTCTGAATCACCTGACTGATGAACCATTCTGACTTACCCCAATCATGTAAATCTTTAAGACTATTTGTCAAACTCATAACTTCGATTCGGAACTTCTCTAGGCTCTGACGGTCATGGTGACAAGCCTCTAGATCCAACAACCGATAAAGTATAGCAATCTTTATCTCCTCAGTGTTGCCAAACATGTCCTTTAATTGGTCTTTGGCATGTTGGTAATTAGTGTCAGTGGTTTGGTAATGACGGACCAAGTCCAAGGCTTTACCCTTGAACTGTGAACGTAAATACTGTAATTTGACGGCATCTGGCAAATCGTCTCTGTCATCTATCTGGGCTTTAAACTGATCCCAGAAAGCAATGTACTCTGTTAAGGTTCCGTAGAACGTTGGTAAATTCAACAGGGGCAATCTGGGCAAAACATTAACAGGCGTGCTGTTGTTCGTGTTCCTTGAAACATTTGCTGCCCCTGCTGTACCGGCCTTCAAAGTCTTTATTAACTGCCTGCAGAGTCTCATCTCTGCTTTACACTCTGCCCTTCGTTCGTCATAGTCCTTCCGTGCTACCTCGACTGTATAGTCAGACTCACCTGTAGTATAGGCCTCTGTCTCATAAAGGATAAATGATCTCTCAAAGGCCTCCAGCCTTTGCTGCAAAGGTTTCAGGCAACTCTCTAGTTCCTCCCAGTCTACATCCTGATCTTGCCTGGCCATACGACACTCCTCACATGCTTTACTCAGGCATCCCTTATAGGCTCCCATAGACCGTTTTATAGGCTCCCATAGACCGCTTTAATTGACTTAGAGCTGGGACAGCTAGTATTTCATCTTCACCTACCATAGTTGCGGTTTAGTTAAGATCAGGGTACTAATTTGTACTTCAATTAGCCCACCCCACAGCACGAATGGTATTAGGCAAGAATAAACGAGTCTCAAGGCTTCTCAACAAGCTTAACAACTCCCTTTATTAAATTGACTCTACTCTGAATCAAAAATGTACACTGTTAGCTCTCAAATCCCAATCGAAATGTGTATCGATGTGAAAGCTTAACCCAACAATTTCCTGTACAATGTCAGCAAATAATTACAGGACTTAACCTAGTCTGTGGTACAATTCACAAATCCCACATTAAAATGAGTCAAAGACAATGAAAATCACACAATAAAAATGCAGTATACAAATTAAAATCACTTGGTTCTCACAAATAAATTCAACAATTCAACTTGTGAAACAGTAAATGAATAATGTACGTAACCAGCTTGGCCTAACTGTGCCCAACTTACTCAGCGTGGATGGTTGGATAAGGTAAATCCTAACCTAACTAGTGTGTTATAGCTTAAACCTGGCTTTAGAACTCCCTGTAAATAATAACTAAGTTAAATCTGTCCTAGCTACTATAACTGTTGTAAATATTGCACAAGCCTAGCCTAACTGTGGCTACCTTGCAAATCCACTGTAAGTAATTAACACACAAGTCTCCTACTCTGGATTACTTGTAATCACTGTAAATAATTAAATTCACAAGCTTCTCTAGCCTACCTGACCTGCCTGTAAATTACTGCAAATAACAACTTCTGTGTATAGTCAGCTTGGCCTAGCCTCTGTGTAACTCTGGGCCTAGGTGTACTAACTTAACCTAACTCTTAAACTGGTTCCTAACTGTGGCCTAGCTATGTTAATTTTAACCTAGCTATTCCACCCGGTTCGAATGACCAATTGTGAAAATTTGTCTGGACTGCCTCCAAGTGAGTCGCCTACCCTGGCAAGCTCTGTTGACACCAAGCTCTGAGGTCAGTACCTCAGCCTCACAAGTGGCTTATAGGACAGATTTTCATAAATGACTGATGTTGCCAGAAATCTCGCCTGCATGCATATTTAAAGGACTAACTTACTTGGTGTTGCAGCATATATCCTGATCTTCAACCTCCCTAAGCTTAGCCCCTTTGGACTTCCCCTCAGAAACCACGTGCAACTGGGAGCCGTAATTTCTGCAATATTCAATCGATATTAGTGACCTGCCTGCACCTCAGAAATTCCTGTATCCAAGAGGGTGTGTATCCCCTAGTATAACTATGCAGAAACAGACACTAGCTTCTAGGTAGACAAGAGACAAAATCACATACTGATCATGAACTGCCAGCTGCACAAAGGCCACAGCTCAACTCACTTGCAATTTTCCCCAGACACTGGCCAGAAATCCTAAGAAAAAGTGGAGGTTTTATCTTACTGTATGGGCCTGACGGAGGAGGTTATCAACGGTACATCGAGGTGTCTCTACCAGATTTCCCCAGGTCTCATGTGTGAAGACACGTGGGGGGCGCCGTCTGCTGATCACGGCACATGTTGCTCAGACAGTGTCTAGTCTAAGAAGAGAAATCTGGCGTCTTCGAGACCCGCGCCTCGTCATTCAAACTTGGGCTGCCAGTTCTCCCTAGCTAACTTAACCTAGTGTTTGCCTACATTTGGCCTATTACTACCTATATTAAGGTCTTAGGTCTACATTATTATTATCTACAGTTGCCTCAATAATCCTAATATTAGTGTAATAACAGTATAAACTACCTACTTCTTCCCTGAAGGGTAAATCTATAAATTAAGTAGTACCTTCCATCGACCTACACCAATCCGGGAGAGTATGTTTTTGTTTTTGGGTGGGTGTATGGGCCCTCGAACAGTGTGTTTTTCTCTGTTGAGACTTCTCGGACCGAATAAGTTCCAACAGTTGTAGTCTCTCCTATTTGGGACAAACTGGAAAGTCATTGGAGGTGAGAATGTCCCAGCACCGTTATTTGATACATATAGCACAGGAGTCGAACGTGATTTTCAACCATATTAGAGATTGTAATAATCCAGCAAATTGGATGGAAGAGTCATCTTCCATTGTCCCTCCTGGCTAGAAAGGAATATTGCAGAATTGGCAATTATTAAGCATGAGTCATTATACAATATCAGTGATGGGTTGTTTAAATTAGATGCATTTTTAGTTGAGGCAATAGTACACAGTTTAAAATTGGGCTCTTATACAAATGCATCAGACTGTCTTAAATGTTGGGTCACACCGAGGAATTAGGGCTTATATTTTTGTTTTCCTGCAGTTTCTGAAGGTTGAACCAGAGTGCCTCAGAATTATGTGGGATATCTTTGACCAGCTTTCCTGTTATTACAGATGTTTCCTCCTTTTAATGAGTTCATTTTAATGAGCCACGTTTCCTTTACATAACTTTTTCAAGTCTCCCCTGTATATAGTACCGTTTTCCTTCTTTTGGGACACATTGTCCTAGGTGGGGAGGATATAAGTGCCAGTGATTTCTATATAACTGCCAATATATTTATATATTTATAGTTATAGATATCATAGCAGAATATGACCAAATTTTTTATTATTGCCACGATAATTTCGATTCGTTTGTGGGATTTTTCTAATACTATCATATTCATCTCTCTGGCTATGGTACTGTTGGTACCTGATCACTTCCGGAACCCTCTCCTTTCTCCGTCTCTACACTACAGTAAAAGACAGTCCTCTAGGAACGTTATTTGCTGGACATCCGCCTCTTTTCTGCAATTTTGCAAGCTCCTGATGATGTGTTGATTGCAACGCGAAAGGCCTAGACCTATCATTCTACTCCCCCCATATATATTATATATGTTATTGTGACCACGAACAAGTGGTATTGATCAATAACAACACTACACTAGCCAAGGACTCGAACCCATTCTGCTTTGGCCTGCCTCATGGTGGGCGAAAACGCATCACACCCTAATCCACTGGACCATACGATCCTTAAGAGTAGGGCATCCAGCGGAACTGGATGTGGTACTCCCTACCCAAGGATACATGATGGTGTGGATGACTCTAGGCTAATTTCGTTCTAGTCCCTGTTTGGTGTACTAGTTCAACGAGCAGTATTTTATATTATTGTGACCACGAACGAGTGGTATTGACCAATGACAACACTACACTAGCCAAGGACTCGAACTCATGCATATGTATAATGCATATATATACATACATACATATATATATATATATATATATATATATATATATATATATATATATATATATATATATATATATATATATATATATATATATATATATATATATAAATATATATATATATATATATATATATATATATATATATATATATATATATATATAAATATATATATATATATATATATATATATATATATATATATATATATATATATATATGTGTGTGTGTGTGTGTGTGTGTGTGTGTGTGTGTGTGTGTGTGTGTGTGTGTATATATATGTCGTGCCGAATATGTAAAACTGGTCAATTAGCAAGAACTCATTTAAAATTAAGTCCTTTCTAAAAAAAAATTCTTATACGTTTAAAGATATATATTTTTCATTAATGATAATGTAAAAAATTTTAATTTTGCACCAAAAGAAACTTAGAAAACTTACCTAACCTTATTTTAACAAGAACAATTTATTTTAGCCTAACCTAACTAAATATATAACCTAATATAACCTAACTAAACACAGTGAAATATATTTTTTTCGTTAGGTTCAGAATGATTTTGGCGAAATTATTGCATACACAAATTTTCACTTGTCCTATATGGCAAGATGAACGTTGCTATTTAAGCCAAGATCGCAAGTTCTCCCTATTCGGCACGACATATATATATATATATATATATATATATATATATATATATATATATATATATATATATATATATATATATATATATATATATATATATATATATACATATATATATATTATATGTATATATATATATATATATATACATATATATATATATATATATATATATATATATATATATATATATATATATATATATATATATATATATATATATATATATATATATATATATATATATATATATATATATATATATATATATATATATATATATGTCGTGCCGAATAGGGAGAACATAAGAACGAAGGAACACTGCAGAAGGCCTACTGGCCCATGCGAGGCAGGTCCAAGTCTCCTACCGGCTTAAGCCAATGCACCCAACCTAGTCAGGTCAGGTCACATTGACTTAAGGGAGGAACACGGCAACCGACCTGGTAGCACAAGCTATCAGGTCCAACTCACACCCACCCACATCCACTCATGTATTTATCCAACCTATTTTTAAAACTACACAACGTTCTGGCCTCTATAACTGTACTTGGGAGTTTGTTCCACTCATCCACAACTCTATTACCAAACCAGTACTTTCCTATATCCTTCCTGAATATGAATTTTTCCAACTTGAAACCATTGCTGCGAGTCCTGTCTAGGCTAGATATTTTCAGCACACTATTTACATCCCCTTTATTTATTCCTGTCTTCCATTTATACACCTCAATCATATCCCCCCTAATTCTACGTCTTTCTAGAGAGTGCAGATTCAGGGCCCTTAGTCTATCCTCATAGGGAAGGTTTCTGATACATGGGATCAACTTTGTCATCCTCCTTTGTACATTTTCCAGAGCATTTATATCCATTCTGTAATACGGTGACCAAAACTGTGCAGCATAATCTAAATGAGGCCTAACCAAGGATGTATAGAGTTGAAGAACAACCTGAGGACTCCTATTATTTATGCTTCTTGATATGAAGCCAAGGATTCTATTAGCTTTATTGCGAACACTTATGCACTGTTGTCTTGGTTTCAGATTACTGCTAACCAGAACTCCTAAATCTTTTTCGCAATCCGTAATATTAAGATCTACATTATTTAGTTTATATGTGGCATGGTTATTGTCCTGTCCAACATTTAGAACTTTGCATTTGTCTATATTAAACTGCATCTGCCACTTCTCCGACCACTGCATCAGTCTATTCAAATCTTCCTGGAGTGCTCTAATGTCCTCGTCAGAATGAATTCGACGGCCTATTTTGGTGTCATCGGCAAACTTGCCGATGTCGCTCTTTATGCCCTCATCTATATCGTTTATGTAGACTGTGAACAGCAGGGGGCCCAACACTGACCCCTGTGGAACACCGCTCGTGACGCTTCCCCACTCTGATTTCTCCCCATTTATGCAAACTCTCTGCTGCCTATTTGTCAACCATGCCTCTATCCAGGAAAAAATTTCTCCTCCTATTCCATGTGCCTTAATTTTCCTCAATAGTCTCTGATGTGGGACCCTGTCAAAAGCCTTACTGAAGTCCATATACACAATATCATATTCATTACCATGATCTACCTCCTCAAATACCTTAGTGAAAAAAGTTAATAAATTCGTAAGGCAGGAACGCCCCTTTGTAAAACCATGGTGAGATTCGTTAATTAATTTATGCTTTTCAAGGTGGCTGCGAACTGCCTCGGCAATTATTGATTCCATAAATTTTTCCACTATGGAGGTTAGGCTTATTGGTCTATAGTTCGAAGTTAAGGACCTGTCACCTGCTTTGAAAATAGGTATCACATTTGCCATTTTCCACTTATCTGGCACCATGCCAGTTTGTAGTGATATGTTGAAAAGATTAGCCAAAGGTTTGCTAAGCTCCTGTTTACATTCCTTTAGAACCCTTGCATACAGTTCATCAGGGCCTGGGGATTTGTTAGGTTTTAATTTGTCTATTTGCCTAAGGACCATGTCACTTGTGACCCTAATAGTGCACAGTTTATTATCGTCCTGTTCTACATAATTTATCATTACTGGTATATCGCTGGTATCCTCCTGTGTAAAAACTGAGAGGAAGTATGTGTTAAAAATTCTACACATTTCCTTATCACTGTCAGTGAGCTGACCCGAGGAACTTTTGAGTGGGCCTATCTTGTCCCTGATCTTACTTCTGTATACCTGAAAGAATCCTTTTGGGTTAGTCTTCGATTCTCTTGCAACTTTAACCTCATAATCTCTTTTTGCTTTTCTAATTCCCTTATTTCTCTCTTTAACTGAATATATCGATTTCTTAATTGCCCCTCTCCTCTTTTGATTTGCCTATATATGCCTCTCTTTTGACCAATCAGATATTTTAATCTATTGTTCATCCATTTAGGATCATTTTTGTTTGATCTGATTTCCCTATTTGGAACATAATTTGACTGAGCAGCTAGAACTATGCCCTGGAAAGCATCATATCGGCAACCATCACCACCTACCTGACCCTTAGTCAGGTCATTCCAGTTCAGCCCACCTAAGTAATTTTTCAGTCCTATGAAATCAGCCAAGCGAAAGTCAGGGACGGAGACTTGATTGCCATTATTAGGGGAATTCCATGATATATTAAAACTGAGTGATTTGTGATCACTTTCCCCAAGCTCATCATTAACCTAAAGGATTATTAATTAGTGTTTCCCTACTGGCAAGAACCAAGTCAAGGAGGTTATTTCCCCTAGTTGGCTCTGTCACAAACTGTTTTAAAAACAATCCTGGATCGTATCAAGAAAGTCACTCGCCAAGAAACTTCTTCATCGCTATCCCACATAAGAACATAGAACACTGCAGAAGGTCTACTCACAACTTGTCCAATATCCCCGCCTAGCTACCCCAAGACTCTATAACCCCACCCGGTAGATCATCTGATGCAGCAATCTTCACCTGACCTCAACGTTCTGAACTATAAATACTCCCGTACCTTCCAACCCCAGGTAGATCCGTGTGTGACTTGAAAAAGCCCACTGCGTGGGTGAAACGTTGTCAATAAAGGATCACATTATACTGCATTTGTGTTTATATTTCCATTGTGTCGGTATTTTATACCATTTATTTCCAAAGTCACCTGACTCTAAATTTCCTGTCAAATTGCTCCAGTCAATCTGTCTATAGTTGAAATCTCCCATTACCACAACATTTTCGTATGTAGATGCCTTACGAATTTCGTCCCATAGAAGTTTACTGCACTCCCTATCAAGATTTGGGGCCCTGTAAATCACACCCAAAATTAGTTTTTCTCGGCCCTCGAGAAGCTGTAACCAAACAGATTCAGTGGCTAACGCTTCTACTTTTATATCTTGTCTAACACAACAATTTAAATTGTCTCTGACATACATCGCTACTCCACCACCCTTCCTGTTGACCCTGTCAGTGTGGAATAATTTATAGCCTTGTATGTGACATTCAGAGGGCATCTCTCTATCTTTCAGATTGAGCCAGGTCTCTGTTATAGCAATAATATCTATGTTTCCTGCACTTGCAATTAATCTTAGCTCATCTATCTTATTTCTTACACTCCTGCTATTAGTATAGTAAACCTTAAGGGAGCTAGTCCCTTGCTGTCCTCTGCTGTCCCCCTTTGTTTGCTGACCTGATCTATTGTCTTTATTTATAACTTCATGCTGAATGCCTTTTATACATTTACTGTTTCCAACCCTAGTGTTGCAACCTGCTTGTTTCCCACACACACCCATACCTCTATCTTCTACCAGTTTAAAATCATAGGCATTTCACCAATGGCCTTCTCAATTGAGTTTGCAAGTGCTACCACCCCAGCCCCAGAGAGATGTACCCCATCCCTTGCATACATATCATGCTTGCCATAAAAGTTGTTCTAGTTGTCAATGAATTGGATTGCAAGTTCCTTGCAGTATCTGTCTAGCCAGCAATTTACACCAATTGCCCTAGACAACCATTCATTTCCTACTCCCCTTCTAGGCAAGATGCTACATATGATTGGGACCCCTCCCTTAGACTTAATGAAATCTATAGCTGACCTGTACTTACCTAGCAGCTCTTCTCTCCTACCCTTCCCAATATCATTTCCACCAGCACTGAGACAAATAATGGGCTTGTTCCCATTACCTGACATGATATTATCCAGCCTGTTAACTATGTCCCCAACACCAGCTCCAGGGAAGCACACTCTATCTCTCATCTTGTTATTCCTATTACAAAAAGCACGGTCAATATATCTTACCTGAGAGTCACCAACCACAAGAATGCATTTACCTCTGTTAGCAGGGGCAATAGTACCCTTACCTTCACTGGCCACTGAAGTACATTCATCCTGAAGAACAGAGAAGCGATTTCCTACCTTCAGACCTTCACTCTTAACTTTCCTTATTCTGGTTCTCCTCCCATTACTGGTTACCACTCGCCACTTATAGCAGGTGCTGGACTGCACCTCACTGCTGGTAGCCGTTGCTACCTCCCCACCTACAGCCTCCTCACAGTGAGAGACAGACTGCACCTCACTGCTAGAAGCCTCATTCCCCACAACTCCAGCCACCTCACACTCTCTCCCAGACCCATTGAGGTGGACCTTCAGCCTCCTAATCTCCTCCTGGAGAAGCAAGACCCCCTTCTTCAACTCTCCAACCTCAATTTTTAAAACACTGCAGAAGCAAGTCATACATACATATATATATATATATATATATATATATATATATATATATATATATATATATATATATATATATATATATATATATATATATATATATATAATGCAATAAGATCACAGTAAACAGGTGATTTCAGAATATGCAAAACAACCACTGTGAAAGAATAGTGAAATTCCAAGTGCTTTCGTGACTTCTTACATTATCAAGGAACATATAGTGGTTGTTTTGCATATATATATATATATATATATATATATATATATATATATATATATATATATATATATATATATATATATATATATATATATACATACATACATATTTGTCGTGTTAAATAACCCGAATTAAATTAAATTTTTCTAAAAAAAAATTGCATACTTATACCATTTTTTTTATTAATGATATAAATATTTTTATTTTAGGATTGAAACTAACATAAAAACCAACGTATAATTAATAATAATGGTTATAAATGACCATTATTTTTAAAGGGGTGGACCGGTAAGCCAGCGGAAGGGCTCGGTCAGATGACCAAAGCTCCAAAGGCGGGTCGTCATCTAAGACCCGCGTCAGGAAACACTTGTCCTGTTTCCTGACGAACCTTACCTAACCTAACCATAAAAACCTCACCTAACCTCCAATAAAATAAGGTAATTTTTTTTAGTTAAATTCTGCAATATATATCAATGGTTAATTTAAAATGATTTACTATTGTTGACAATCGGTTAATTTATTGTTTCGTACTGCTCAGATCGGTTTTTTTGCTAATTCATGGCAAAACAAATTTTCATTTGGCTTATTCGGCAAAGTTCACTCATGACAAATTGGCCAAACTGAACAATTTGGCTTATTAACCATGACATTTGCTATGCTAAACCTTTAAAAGCCATCCAATGTCTTGGGATTAGTTGGTAACCAGTTTTATTCTAGTGGTGAATAAAGAGAGTAACATACCTGCCCATCTGCCGCCGTACTCCCGTGGCAGGTCCCTAGTGACCATCTTGGACCAGAGATGTGTCCTGAGTCCTGTACCTACCTCCCAGGCCACACCTAGAGCCACCTTGCACAGGTAGAAGATCCCTAACCACACCAACACCTCCACCTGCCAAGTAGCTTTCATTATCTCATCTATAAGCCATCTGGCAGATCCCTCACAAACTGCCATTGTGATTACTGAGGATCAAGTTGAGGTTCACAACTTAAGTTTATGACACTACTGGAGTATGACAGTCCTGGGTAACTAAGTCAATATTGTAGGCAAGAATCACTGAGTGTAATAAAGTGGGTGAAGGTAGACTCAGATGATGACAGTGACGAGGAGAGGCGAGAGTTATGGTAAGTGAGGCGAGGATGAACCAGTAGCCACCACCAGCCACTATCTGTAAACAAAGTTGCCAACTTACCCACAATATAAACTATGTTGTAATAGTTGTGTGACTTAATTCATGTCTGCGTAAATAATTCATTACGATAGTAACTAAATATAAACATATAATTTACTACAACTGTAATTACAACTATAGGACTGTTAGTATTATCAGCGTAATGTTAACAATTCAAGAGAAAGCTGTGTGTTGTTAAATAACTGTCTTAAGATAGCTTCTGATTTTTAACGCGGAGGGTTAGCACTCCGATAACCCATGAAAGTCAGTGCTTCATCAGAGGACTGACTCTCTTTCATTGGGGTCCTTCAGTCTTATCCCCCAGGATGCGACCCATACCGGTCGATTAACAGAAGGACAGCAGGTGTAAGGAAACATGCCCAAGGTATCCACCCATGCCGTGGATTAAACCACGGACACTCAGTGTGTAAGCTGAGTGTGTGGTTCAGTGTTGGTGGTGAGACAGCGACCAGCAACCCAGACATCCACTGCCGTCGTGTCCTTGTTCATTGCATTATTATTATTATTATTCTTATTCTTATTCTTATTCTTATTATTCTTAGTCTTATTATTATTATTTTTATTGTTATTACTATTATTATTATTATTATTATTATTATTATTATTATTATTATTATTATTATTATTATTATTATTATTATTATCATTATTATTATTATTATTATTATTATTATTATTATTATTATTATTATTATTATTATTATTATTATTATTATTATTATTATTACTGACATGGCGAGAATTAACAATTTCCACAACAGATAAGTATTTTTGTGTCCAACTCATATGGATGGTTGGGGGGGGGATTCTGTCCTTGGACTAAAGTACATGATAACCTTATGTGCTACATTTTTAGGTAATCTACAGCAAAGATCACTATTTCTTACCAAACGCTACAACTCTGAGGCATATCGGAATATTTTGAGACACCCTAGGTCACCGAGAGAATGTCTCCCTTCGACTCCCACTACCCTCATACAACCAGTAATTCTGGTAATAATATTTACATAAATTATGTGGGCTGTATAATGTTACATTGAAAGAAAGAAGGAATTCATGTATTTATGCATCATATGAGAAAATATATGTTACCAACACGCACCAAATTTGTCTGGAGATTGCTTAGTGCAGTTAAGTCACCCACAACTCCTGCCTAGATATCAAGAAACTAACTGGCCAGAAGTACAACATAGCTGTGGGTGTTGACGGCTCCTTATTATCCCCTTTTAACATCTAATTTCCAAGTCCTGCCAAATCGTTGGTTTCTCACATTCTGCAGGACTGTAACTCCAATTCTTCTTGCTCCTATTTCAGAAGCTTAAACCTCCAGAGCAACGGGATAATTCCTTCACATTCCACTATTCCAATATGGCGTCCCTTCCCCACCCGACGCTACTTGTTTTGCTGGTTCCTTTTTTAATCCCCAAATTAAATTTAACCAACAAGAACGTATTTCATTAATTACATGCTAAAATGCGCTATATTTCGGAAAATGCACCATATTTTCCACACTGCAGCAGGGCGGACTTCGTTGCTAAACGACTTAAATTGCTTCTTCCTCTAGGAGATGATTCCAACCAGCTCTAGCTTGAGTGGCTGTTCTTCTAGTAGGCCTTATTACAATTTCATCTTCTTGCATCACTGGTCAGTGTTATCTTCAATATCACTCATGTCACTTTCCCTAAGATTTTCATTTACATTTGATTGAACACCATTTAATTCCAAGGGAATCAATTTATTAGTTGTGTGTAAACTTTCCTGGCCACGACACAACACTTTGACATTCCAGACAACACCTTGTGCATCTGGGTACAATGTCAATACTTTGCCCAGAGGTCACAATGTTTGATGTTGTTCAGTATCAATTAACACAATGTCACCTGGTTGAATGTTCTGTCGATTTACTGCCTCTGTCGCACCATAAAAGTGTTTACGTAGTGTTAGAAGATACTCTTTATGCCACACAGTAGATCAGTGATCAATTACTTTTTTTAACATCTTGAATTTATCACCCAACACCTCCGAATCATTGTAATCTTCATCTCTGTAGACAGGGGCAGCTTCCAATTTCCGTCCACATTTTAGGTGAGGTGTTAATACATCTGCATCAGATGTATCACTCATGTATGAGAGAGGGCGATTATTTATCCGATTCTCTGCCTCCACCAACACTGCACAGAATTCCTCCAAATTAATTCTCTTCCCGTGTAGTACTTTATGGAGATACCTCTTCACTGTGTCTATTAATCTTTCATACAGCCCTCCCTGCCAAGGGGCTCTGGGAATAATAAATTTCCAGGCACACCCTCGCTGGGTTAACAGGGATTGTATATCATTACTCTTATTTAATTCCATCAAGTGTTGAGCCCCCGCTGCAAAATCATCAATCTCAAACAGGATCTCCTAGCTGCAAACTTCCGAATCAGTTGTATAAACTGTTCTGCAGACAAGTCCTGAGCCACTTCTAAATGAACTGCCCTTGTAACAGTACAAATGAACAAGCATATATACACTTTCAGGGGAATACCATCTGAAGTACCTGTTAAAATGTTTGGACCGCTATAGTCCACACCTGTTACATGAAGCTGGCAGCTGTTCCTACTTCCTCCCTGGTGTATTGGAGATAGGTATCAGCCTAGGTAGATGCACACCACCTGTTTGCTGTCTGTCCAGGCTTGAAGTGTGATACCATCTGGACCCTTTTGGCTGCCATCAGATCTGTATAGCTGGAGTGGCTCTCTTACTGTTGGGCATCCAGCTGTTGTGAGGCTCCTCTTGATAATGTTATTAACCTCCTCATGTCTTGTAATCTTTCCCTCGGATTTATGGCATACAAGACCGTGGTACCCGAATCGGTCTGCTGCTTCACTGTCACAAATACACCTATGTTCAGCGAGAATAGGGGCGGCAAGTCGATGGGCAACACCAATTCGGATGGTCTGTGGGTCGAGGCGTGTGCCAAGGCTAGAGTTGGGAACAGCTAACAGAAAGTCGCCTGCGTGAGAGCTCTCACTACCAGGAGGCAGGCTATATCCTTCCCAAAGAGATGGTTGGTCTCATTGTCTTTGGATTATCTAAATCGCTCATCACTTTCTTTGCCTCTTCTCCTGTTGTGTGTACTGATTCCAGAACACATCTACTCACTCTCCCTCTTGGACTCCATGGCAATGTTTCTGATTCCAAAGTAAATATCTCTCTAAATGTTTTGTTTAGCTATTCACAAACTTCCTGATCATACCTAGTGTGCTCTCCTCCTTTCTCCTTCAGCCTTGTTTACTCATCCTTCACAGTTTTCTTTTTTTTTCTTCTGTGGCTGTTTATCAACTGTGACACAAATTAGATTTCCGATGCTATGTCATTTCCAAATTTCTGTTCAGCCTCTCTTCTAATACATGTACATTTGTTTCTGGTTCTATTTTTTGTTTTGCTGTAGTCTTTGGTTACTATTTTTCTTCTATGCTCTTACTCGCTTAGCTTTTTGCCTCCTACCTCATTGTTCCAAGTGCTCTCACTGATCTTTCCTGTTTCTGGGTATTAATTTTCCTTCAGACACCTGGCACTTTCCTCCTACATGCTCCATTATTTCTTTCCGTGTCTTTCTGTTAACCTCCCTTATTTATGAAGTCTTTCATGATCAATAGTTTTGCATTGTCCGTGTGGTATCATCTAGCCAGGTCTACAAACGTGCTCATCGATGCCCTTTTGTCATAATCCCGCATTGGTATCTTCTTTAATGGTAGGTTGCTCTTTAATGGTAGGTTGTTCGTCATTGCTATTACCACCTTGGGTCTCCCAGTTGTAACTGTGTCAATTATGTAGTCACTCGACCTCTATCATATATTCTGCTCACCTAAAAAACTTCACTGTTCCAGATAGCAACTCTACTGTTGTACCTCCTCTGTTCCCTGTGTTCATTCTCAATATCTGATCTCTTTCTTTGAAAACCGCATTTATTATTGCATCCGTGAGCTTGGACTCAGTTATTGCTACAATATCTGGGGATATGTCTACTATTCGCTCTTTCTCCTCTTCACTCTTCTTCTTTTTCTCTTTGCATTTGTATACCACACTTTTCAGTTTCCTTTCAGTTATTCCTCTTCATTTCTCGGGTCCCTGTTCTCCTGGATCTTTCACAAGTATCAAGGAAGACGTAGATATCAGCGAGGGGAGGAGGAGAGTTAGCGTTATGATAGGTGCTGGTTTTGAGGGTGGATTCTGCGCTAGATGTGGGTGATGGAGGGTGAGGAACAAAAGGTTGGCTGGGGTGAGTGATGGCGTTGCTGGTGGAAGTTAGGTATAGTGACGTTTGTGGGGGAGAATAGGGGTATAACTGGAGAGGGTTACTGGGGTCAACGCCACCATGAGGCCTGGTCTGTGACCAGGCCTCATGGTCCAGTGGCTAACGCGACAGTCTGGAGTTTTGAGACTCTCTGATCGCGGGTTCTATCCCCGCCCGTGGTATGGTTTCTCATGGTGAATCAGGGCCTGATCAACCAGGCTGTTGCTGTTGGCCGCACACAACCTGATGTACAAACCACAGCCCGGTTGGTCAGGTACTGACTTTAGGTGCCTGTCCAGCGCCTTCTTGAAGACAGCCAGGAGTCTATTGGTAATCCGCCATATGTATGCTGGAAGGCAGTTGAACAGTCTTGGGCCCCTGACACTTATTGTTGTCTCTTATCGGCTAGTGGTGCTCCTGCTTTTTATTGGGGGTGTCATGTAGGGGGTTACTGAACTGTAAAGATAATTGGGGAGTAAGGGAGTAAAGGGGGGAGTAGGCAGGCAGTAGACAGGAGAGGTGAGTCGAGTGATTAGCAGAGGTAATGTGAGGTCACTGGTGACTACACCATCTCCTCTCATTATCTCTACCACCACACTACTCTCACTCACAATCTCACTACTTTAACTAAATTAATGAATAAGAAAATAAATAACAGGGACAGTTGATATTACTATTCCACTCAAACACGGATTATTATTAATTAAGTCCTTGTATAATAATATATTTGGGAACAGGAGTTTAGATAAATGGGGATGGTACATTTAAGTAGTGAGACAGAGAATACAATCAACTGACGAAACAGAATATAACTTACAATATAGTTCAGATGACAGTTCGCTACAGGAACTAAGTCACACACACTAGCCCTAGGTCCCAAGATCTACACAGCCGAGTACTGCTCCATGAAAGTACTCTGTCCACTGTCTCCAACCAACCTCTGCACACCGGCAGCAGCTCCGCCCGAATCTTCCCTGCTGAGCTGTTCCTTGGGATTATATGGTCCTCAAAGCACCCCCTGAATAGGGTGTGCACCACGTGTTTTGTTGACCTGACGAACAAAGGACCTGAGGCTTAAGCCAAAAGGCATGTCTGACAGCTATTTGACAAGGCAAGGTGTGACCATATAATTGGTTAAATTAGGTCTCTCTTCAGAGACCTTACAATTATAGTTGAACTACATCACATACCCCTTTCTCCCTCAGTTTAAAATATCTGAGAACTAGAACAATTTGCCCTAAGTTATTAAACTATTTTAATCCTAACCCTTAATTCTGTAACAATACAAAGACAAAATTACACATAACATAATATAAAATTATTCAACTACATATATTTCCCTCAGCCATCTGAACTACCACCAGGCAGCATAATCAGTATACCTCACAGTTGACCAGCATAACAGTTGATCTCTGGTACAAAGCCTCCTTACCCATCATTTATCCTTAAAACAAAATATCTGACTCCAGTGCCTTCCCTACATCTACTAGAAATGCACTAGCCACCTGTTGTGTTGTATCTGGTACCATCACTTCCTTCTGACTCTCCACCTGTTGTGTTGTATCTGGTACCATCACTTCCTTCTGACTCTCCACCTGTTGTGTTGTATCTGGTACCATCACTTCCTTCTGACTCTCCACCTGTTGTGTTGTATCTGGTACCATCACTTCCTTCTGACTCTCCACCTGTTGTGTTGTATCTGGTACCATCACTTCCTTCTGACTCTCCACCTGTTGTGTTGTATCTGGTACCATCCCTTCCTTCTGACTCTCCACCTGTTGTGTTGTATCTGGTACCATCCCTTCCTTCTGACTCTCCACCTGTTGTGTTGTATCTGGTACCATCACTTCCTTCTGACTCTCCACCTGTTGTGTTGTATCTGGTACCATAGCTTCCTTCTGACTCTCCAACTGTTGTGTTGTATCTGGTACCATCACTTCCTTCTGACTCTCCACCTGTTGTGTTGTATCTGGTACCATAGCTTCCTTCTGACTCCACCTATTGTGTTGTATCTGGTACCATCGCTTCCCTCTGACTCTCCACCTGTTGTGTTGTATCTGGTACCATCACTTCCTTCTGACTCTCCACCTGTTGTGTTGTATCTGGTACCATCACTTCCTTCTGACTCTCCAACTGTTGTGTTGTATCTGGTACCATCCCTTCCTTCTGACTCTCCAACTGTTGTGTTGTATCTGGTACCATCACTTCCTTCTGACTCTCCACCTGTTGTGTTGTATCTGGCACCATAGCTTCCTTCTGACTCCACCTATTGTGTTGTATCTGGTACCATCGCTTCCCTCTGACTCTCCACCTGTTATGTTGTATCTGGTACCATCACTTCCTTCTGACTCTCCACCTGTTGTGTTGTATCTGGTACCATCACTTCCTTCTGACTCTCCACCTGTTGTGTTGTATCTGGCACCATAGCTTCCTTCTGACTCCACCTATTGTGTTGTATCTGGTACCATCGCTTCCCTCTGACTCTCCACCTGTTGTGTTGTATCTGGTACCATCACTTCCTTCTGACTCTCCACCTGTTGTGTTGTATCTGGTACCATCACTTCCTTCTGACTCTCCACCTGTTGTGTTGTATCTGGCACCATAGCTTCCTTCTGACTCCACCTATTGTGTTGTATCTGGTACCATCACTTCCTTCTGACTCCCCACCTGTTGTGTTGTATCTGGTACCATGACTTCTTTCTGACTCTCCACCTGTTGTGTTGTATCTGGCACCATCCCTCCCTTCTGACTCCCCACCTGTTGTGTTGTATCTGGCACCATCCCTCCCTTCTGACTCTCCACCTGTTGTGTTGTATCTGGCACCATCCCTCCCTTCTGACTCTCCACCTGTTGTGTTGTATCTGGTACCATGACTTCTTTCTGACTCTCCACCTGTTGTGTTGTATCTGGCACCATCACTTCCTTCTGACTCCCCACCTGTTGTGTTGTATCTGGTACCATCACTTCCTTCTGACTCTCCACCTGTTGTGTTGTATCTGGCACCATCCCTTCCTTCTGACTCTCCACCTGTTGTGTTGTATCTGGTACCATCACTTCCTTCTGACTCTCCACCTGTTGTGTTGTATCTGGTACCATGACTTCTTTCTGACTCTCCACCTGTTGTGTTGTATCTGGCACCATCACTTCCTTCTGACTCCCCACCTGTTATGTTGTATCTGGTACCATCACTTCCTTCTGACCCTCCACCTGTTATGTTGTATCTGGTACCATCACTTCCTTCTGACTCTCCACCTGTTGTGTTGTATCTGGTACCATCACTTCCTTCTGACCCTCCACCTGTTATGTTGTATCTGGTACCATCACTTCCTTCTGACTCTCCACCTGTTGTGTTGTATCTGGTACCATCACTTCCTTCTGACTCTCCGCCTGTTGTGTTGTATCTGGCACCATCCCTTCCTTCTGACTCTCCACCTGTTGTGTTGTATCTGGTACCATCACTTCCTTCTGACTCTCCACCTGTTGTGTTGTATCTGGTACCATCACTTCCTTCTGACTCTCCACCTGTTGTGTTGTATCTGGTACCATCACTTCCTTCTGACTCTCCACCTGTTGTGTTGTATCTGGTACCATCACTTCCTTCTGACTCTCCACCTGTTGTGTTGTATCTGGTACCATCACTTCCTTCTGACTCTCCACCTGTTGTGTTGTATCTGGTACCATCACTTCCTTCTGACTCTCCACCTGTTGTGTTGTATCTGGTACCATCACTTCCTTCTGACTCTCCACCTGTTGTGTTGTATCTGGTACCATCCCTTCCTTCTGACTCTCCACCTGTTGTGTTGTATCTGGTACCATCCCTTCCTTCTGACTCTCCACCTGTTGTGTTGTATCTGGTACCATCACTTCCTTCTGACTCTCCACCTGTTGTGTTGTATCTGGTACCATCCCTTCCTTCTGACTCTCCACCTGTTGTGTTGTATCTGGTACCATCCCTTCCTTCTGACTCTCCACCTGTTGTGTTGTATCTGGTACCATCACTTCCTTCTGACTCTCCACCTGTTGTGTTGTATCTGGTACCATCACTTCCTTCTGACTCTCCACCTGTTATGTTGTATCTGGTACCTTCACTTCCTTCTGACTCTCCACCTGTTGTGTTGTATCTGGTACCTTCACTTCCTCACACTTCTCTTCATAATCTTTGTTCTGTCTTTATTATTTTGAAGTCATTTTTTCTCCTCAGTTTCAATGGCTTTTCTCTCTTACGCTTTGGGTGTGTCTTTGAGAATATGTGTACTCACCTACTCACCTATATGTGGTTTCGAGGGTCGAGTCTTAGCTCCTGGGCCCTGCTCTTCACCGGTTGTTACTAGGTTAACTTTCCTTACTTCTTAAAGCTCTGTAAGGATCCTGCCTCTACCACTTCCTTCCCCAGGTCGTTCCCCTTCTGACTGCTCTAAGAGTGAAACAATGCTTAATGATATTTCTGTGACTCGTGTGTTTTCAGCTTCCAGCTGAACACTCGTATTCTTAGTTCCCGTCTCTGAAACATTCTCTCCCTCTCCAGCCGATAAGTTCCACTCAGTAATTTGTTCGTTATCATATCACTCTTTCGTTCACCTTTCCTCTAGTTTCATCACGTCGTCAGGCGTGTAATGTGTGCGTGTGTGTGTGCGTGTACTCACTTAATTGTGGTTGCAGGGGTCAAGACTCAGCTCCTGGCCCCGCCTCTTCACTGATCGCTACTGGGTCCTCTCTCTCTCTGCTTCCTGAGCTTTGTCATACCTCTTCTTAAAACTATGTATGGTTCCTGCCTCCACTACTTCACTTGCTAGGCTATTCCACTTGCTGACAACTCTATGACTGAAGAAATACTTCCTAACGTCCCTGTGACTCGTCTGAGTCTTCAGCTTCCAGTTGTGACCCCTTATCCCTGTGTCCCCTCTCTGGAACATCCTATCTCTGTCCACCTTGTCTATTCCCCGCAGTATCTTGTATGTCGTTATCATGTCTCCCCTGACCCTTCTGTCCTCCAGTGTCGTCAGTCCGATTTCCCTTAACCTCTCCTCGTACGACATTCCCTTGAGCTCTGGGACTAGCCTTGTTGCAAACCTTTGTACTTTCTCTAACTTCTTGACGTGCTTGACCAGGTGTGGGTTCCAGACTGGTGCTGCATACTCCAGTATGGGCCTAACATACACAGTGTACAGTGTCTTGAACGATTTCTTATTAAGGTATCGGAACGCTATTCTCAGGTTTGCCAGGCGCCCATATGCTGAAGCGGTTATTTGGTTGATGTGTGCCTCCGGTGAAGTGTTCGGTGTTATGGTCACCCCAAGGTCTTTCTCCCTGAGTGAGGTCTGTAGTCTTTGTCCACCTAGCCTATACTCTGTCTGCGATCTTCTTTGCCCCTCCCCAATCTTCATGACTTTCCATTTGGCTGGAGTGTGTGTCTTGTGTGTGTGTGTCTGTGTGTGTGTGTGATTTAATTCGCTGTCTGTGTGTGTGTGTGTGTGTGTGTGTGTGTGTGTGTGTGTGTGTGTGTGTGTGTGTGTTTGTGTGTGTGTATTTGTGTGTGTGTATTTGTGTGTGTTTGTTTGTTGTGTACTCACCTATTTGTACTCACCTATTTGTGGTTGCAGGGGTCGAGTCCTAGCTCCTGGCCCCGCCTCTTCACCGGTTGCTACTAGGCCCTCTCTCTCCCCGCTCCATGAGCTTTATCAAACCTCGTCTTAAAACTGTGTATGGTTCCTGCCTCCACTACGTCATTTTCTAGGCTATTCCACTGCCTTACAACTCTATGACTGAAGAAATACTTCCTACTATCTCTCTGACTCATTTGTGTCTTCAACTTCCAATTGTGGCCTCTTGTTTCTGTGTCCCCTCCCTGGAACATCCTGTCTTTGTCCACCTTGTCTATTCCACGCAGTATTTTATATGTCGTTATCATGTCTCCCCTGACCCTCCTGTCCTCCAGTGTGGTCAGGCCGATTTCCCTTAATCTTTCCTCATAGGACATTCCCCTTAGCTCTGGAACTAACCTTGTCGCAAACCTTTGTACTTTCTCTAGTTTCTTGACGTGCTTTATCAAGTGCGGGTTCCAAACAGGTGCTGCATACTCCAGTATGGGCCTGACATACACGGTGTACAGTGTCTTGAATGATTCCTTACTAAGGTATCGGAATGCTGTTCTCAGGTTTGCCAGGCGCCCATATGCTGCAGCAGTTATCTGATTGATGTGTGCTTCCGGAGACATGCTCGGTGTTATACTCACCCCAAGATCTTTCTCCTTGAGTGAGGTTTGCAGTCTTTGGCCACCTAGCCTATACTCTGTCTGTGGTCTTCTGTGCCCCTCCCCCATCTTCATGACTTTGCATTTGGCAGGATTAAATTCGAGAAGCCATTTGCTGGACCAGGTGTCCAGTCTGTCCAGGTCTCTTTGAAGTCCTGCCTGGTCCTCATCAGATTTAATTCTCCTCATTAACTTCACATCATCTGCAAACAGGGACACTTCTGAGTCTAACCCTTCCGTCATGTCGTTCACATATACCAAAAATAGCACTGGTCCTAGGACCGACCCCTGTGGGACCCCGCTCGTCACAGGTGCCCACTGTGATACATCATTACGTACCATGACTCGTTGTTGCCTCCCTGTCAGGTATTCTCTGATCCATTGCAGTGCCCTTCCTGTTATATGCGCCTGATGCTCTAGCTTCTGCACTAATCTCTTGTGAGGAACTGTGTCAAAGGCCTTCTTGCAGTCCAAGAAGATGCAATCAACCCACCCCTCTCTCTCTTGTCTTACTTCTGTTATTTTATCATAAAACTCCAGAAGGTTTGTGACACAGGATTTGCCTTCCGTGAATCCGTGCTGGTTGGCATTTATACTCCTGTTCCGTTCCAGGTGCTCCACCACTCTCCTCCTGATAATCTTCTCCATAATTTTGCATACTATACACGTCAATGACACAGGTCTATAGTTTAGTGCCTCTTTTCTGTCTCCTTTTTTAAAAATGGGAACTACATTTGCCGTCTTCCATACCTCAGGTAGTTGCCCAGTTTCCAGGGATGTGTTGAAGATTGTGGTAAGTGGCACGCACAACATATCTGCTCCCTCTCTAAGGACCCACGGGGAGATGTTGTCTGGTCCCATTGCCTTTGAGGTATCGATGTCCCTTAGCAGTTTCTTCACCTCCTCCTCATCTGTATGTATGTCGTCCAACACTTGTTGGTGTATTCCTTGCTGGTGTCCCCATCTGGTCTGTCCCCCCAGAGTCCTTCCTGTCTCTACTGTAAATACTTCCTTAAATCTCGTGTTGAGCTCCTCACATACCTCTTGATCGTTTCTTGTGAGTTCTCCACCTTCTTTCCTCAGCCTTATCACCTGGTCCTTGACTGTTGTCTTCCTCCTAATGTGGCTATACAGCAGTTTCGGGTCAGATTTGACTTTCGATGCTATGTCGTTTTCATACTGTCGCTGGGCCTCCCTCCTTATCTGTGCATACTCGTTTCTGGCTCTTCTACTAATCTCCTTGTTTTCCTGGGTCCTATGCCTCCTGTACCTTTTCCATTCTCTGTTGCACTTAGTTTTTGCCTCCCTACACCTTCGGGTAAACCAAGGACTCGTTTTGGTCTTCCTATTATTTCCGTTTCCCTTGGGAACAAAACTTTCCTCTGCCTCCTTGCACTTTGTTGCCACATATTCCATCATCTCGTTTACTGATTTTCCTACCATTTCTCTGTCCCACTGAACCTCCTGCAGGAAGTTTCTCATACCTGTGTAGTCCCCCCTTTTATAGTTTGGCCTGTCCCCTTCAGTTCCTGTTACCTTCTCCACTTGTAACTCTACTATATAGTCAAAACTCAGAACCACATGATCGCTAGCTCCAAGGGGCCTCTCATAAGTGATGTCCTCAATGTCTGAACTGCTCAGGGTGAACACAAGATCCAGTCTTGCTGGCTCATCCTCCCCTCTCTCTCTGGTTGTGTCCCTGACATGTTGATGCATGAGGTTTTCAAGTACCACATCCATCATCTTGGCTCTCCATGTTTCGGGACCCCCATGTGGCTCCAGGTTTTCCCAGTCGATCTCCCTGTGGTTGAAATCGCCCATTACCAGTAACTTTGCTCTGCTCGAGTGAGCTCTTCTTGCCACCTCAGCCAGTGTGTCCACCATCACCCTGTTGTTTTCTTCGTACTCCTCTCTTGGCCTCCTGCAGTTCTGTGGTGGGTTATACATCACTCCAATGACTACTTTATGTTCTCCGGACTGAATTGTACCTACAATGTAGTCTCTTTCTCCAATCATGTCCATGCCTTCCATTTCCTCAAATCCCCATCGGTGTTTTATGAGCAGTGCAACCCCTCCTCCCCCTCTACTCCTTCTATCTTTCCTCAGGATCTGATATCCTGTTGGGAAGATTGTGTCTGTTATTGTCTCAGCGAGTTTTGTTTCTGTGACTGCTATGATGTCTGGGGATTTTTCACTGATTCTTTCATTCCACTCCTCATGTTTATTCATTATTCCATCCGCGTTTGTGTACCAAACCTTTAGTTTCTTTTCTATCATTGTGGTCATGCAAGAATATTGGGGTTGGGGGAGCGAGAGCCTTGGTGGGGGCCTATATGGGGCTGTGGTGTAGGTGGGGTTTGTGTTGATGGGGGTGGGGTCAGAATGCCCATAAGGGACAGCTGTTGGGGTGAGGTTTGTGATATGGGGATTGGTGGCAGAGGGAACAGTGAGTGGGTTGTAGTATAGGTTGCTCAGTTGCGTTGGGAATGTCGCGGGTGGAGTCTTTTGGTGGGAGATTCTGTGGGGTGTGTTTGCCCTTCCTCCTGTGTCTGGGTCCTGCTCATTTTCATTGCTTCTCGTTCCTCCTTGCGTCTCTGTACCCTCTCTTTCAGTGTAGTCCTTTCTTCTTGTGTTCTGTCGCGGTCGAGGTATACTCTCTGGTACCCCTCTTTGTCCCTCAGTCTTGCTTTCTCTTGCAGAATCCTGGTTCGAACTGATTCTTCCTTGAAAGTTACTCTGACAGGCCGTATCCTTCCACTCGCAAACCACCCAATTCTCTGAAAATTTGTCACCTGGGTCATATTGCCCTCCCCTATTGTTTTCATGATGCCTTCAATCATTTTTTTCTCCTCCTGTTTTATTTCTTCAAAGTTGGCCCCCTTGGCTTCTTGGAGCCCGTACACAAAAACTGACCTCGCCCTTTCCTCCTCCCACTGAGTCTCCATCTGCGTCCTCTGAGGCATTTTATTTCCTTCCATTGACATGTTCTTGCCTTCAGTCCCTGTCATATCTGAAACTTCTATTCTCAGTGGACTGTCTTTCCTGACCAGCTGTCCCTTGCTACTGCAGTTGGCTGTTAGAATCTCTGCATATAGCATACCTTCATTGTCTTCGGACCTGTCGTTTGATCTTAGTGTGCTCGTCGTCTTTTCCCTGGCCCCACGTGGGTCTGATAGGGCCTTCATGTTCGGCATGTCTCCGTTGTTGCTTACCATCCCCTTGTCTGCGCCTGACTTTGAATTTCCTGATGTCACACCTGAATTGTCATTTGTCTCTCTAATCTGTTTCAGGCTTTGCAGTTTCTCTTCTAAGCACTGTATCCTAGCTTCTGCTGCTAAGACCTGTACTTCCCACTTCCTGCACTCTTCAGCTATCCGCTCCTCCATTTTCTTACCAAGCTCTACTATCTTCCTTCCCCACTCTTCCTCCCTTTTTTGGAGCTCTAGCTCCCAGTCTTTCCTCCCTGGTTCGTCCACCAGATCTCTGGGTTTCCGTCCTCTAAGGCCACCCATTTTTTTTTTTTTTTTTTTTTTTTTTTTTTTTTTTTTTTTTTTTTTTTTTTTTTTTTTTTTTTTTTTTACTTTTTATTACCACAGACAGAAGGCTAGAGGAGGGAGAGGGTGTGGGGGAGAGAGAGAGATGGTAGAAAGAGGGAGAGAGAGGAGAGAGAAAGGGTAGAAAGAGGGAGAGAGAGGAGAGAGTATGGGGGTGAGGGAGAGAAATGTGAGGGGGGAGAGAAAGGGTAGAGAGAGGGAGAAAGAGAGGGAGAGGGAGAGGGAGAGAAAGAGAGAGAGAGGGAGAAAGGAGGGAAGAAGGCTATGAGAGAGAGAAACGCGAGGGAGGGAAAAGGTAAGAGGTCTGTGGGGGAGGCAGTCAAATTCCAAGGATCAGCTGTGTGTACTCACCTAGTTGTGGTTTCGGGGTCGAGACCCAGCTCCTGGCCCCGAGTGTGTATGTGTGTGCGCGCGTGTGTGTGTGTGTGAGCACGTCAGTTGTTTATATGTCCCAGAAATACAATTCACTTCTGTGTATCCGTAATACTAATGAGATACCACTAACCCTGAGAGTAGTTCTAATAATTATAATACTAGCGTGTGTTAACAAGTCATTCTTTCACCCAGTTATGTACTACCTTTTACTACATGTGTAGAGGAGGGAGAGGGTGTGGGGGAGAGAGAGAAAGGGTAGAAAGAGGGAGAGAGAGGAGAGAGAAAGGGTAGAAAGAGGGAGAGAGAGGAGAGAGTATGGGGGTGAGGGATAAGACCAAGGGGGAGAGAGAGAAATGTGAGGGGGAGAGAAAGGGTAGAGAGAGGGAGAAAGAGAGGGAGAGGGAGAGAAAGAGAGAGAGGGAGAAAGGAGGGAAAGAGGGTATTGAGAGGGAGAAACGCGAGGGAGGGGAAAGGTAAGAGGTCTGTGGGGGAGGCGGTCAAATTCCAAGGATCAGCTGTGTGTACTCACCTAGTTGTGGTTTCAGGGGTCGAGACCCAGCTCCTGGCCCCGAGTGTGTATGTGTGTGCGCGCGTGTGTGTGTGTGTGAGCACGTCAGTTGTTTATATGTCCCAGAAATACAATTCACTTCTGTGTATCCGTAATACTAATGAGATACCATTAACACTGAAAGTAGTTCTAATAATTATAATACTAGCGTGTGTTAACAAGTCATTCTTTCACCTAGTTATGTACTACCTTTTACTACATGTGTACCCAGTACTTGCTTCTCAGATTGTACTGTCTTTGTGTCCTAGACCATTATCTCTCGAAACTGTTGTCAGGGCTGTAGTCCCATTAGCCACGACTTAATCCTCCTGCTTAATCCTTACTCCTACAAAGTTTATCTTCCTACTACTGCTAGGTGTTGTGTGTATGATAATCGCTCTGGAGCAGGGTTTAGATATCGAGTTACCAGTGACCGCTGGGCCGGCTCTATCACTCAGACTTCCCGCCAACCACAAACAGGTGATTTGTACGTTACTGGTCAGAGGGGACGTCCATCCAGATGCCTGATGTACGATGCTCGCTGTACGATGCTTGCTGTACGATGACTCGTGCACCTCGCCCTTCCGCCGCTGGCTTCTTCGCTATTCTTATCTCGTTGCCCTTTTGAGTCCTCATTTACCACACTTATCACTTGTATACTGCTACTTTTATAATTTACACTTCACTTTGGGTAAGTACACTACTTATTTGTGATGACACCCAGCCTGTTATGGCGGCGCTACTCCCTCAGGCCTACTGCTGCCACCACCTCTGCTTATATATATTTATGTATATGTATGTATATATATATATATCCCCTTTCTGGCTAGCTTGTTCACTCTGTGTGCTACATCACATTTTGTCGTTAGCCACCCTCTCTTAATTCTATTTGGTCTTTTCTCTTTAGTCACTCGATTTGTACTTTGTATATGTGTAACAATGTGGCAACAGGTGCCAACTAGGCCTCAACGACTGGCGCTTTGAAATTTTGTTGTATAATTTCAGGCTTTCTCTCGCCTTCACTTTATTTATGTTTGCTAATACACTGGTTATCACTTTATGCCTCTCTTAATTCTATTTGGTCTTTTCTCTTTAGTCACTCGATTTGTACTTTGTATATGTGTAACAATGTGGCAACAGGTGCCAACTAGGCCTCAACGACTGGCGCTTTGAAATTTTGTTGTATAATTTCAGGCTTTCTCTCGCCTTCACTTTATTTATGTTTGCTAATACACTGGTTATCACTTGTAGGGTTGTTCACTGACGTTGTCACTAACACTGGTTGCTTCTAGCTGCTAAAACACGCCCTAAAAGCACTAAGATTCTCGGAGCCTGGCGCTTGTGACCCACTACACTGTGTGTGTGTGTGTGTGTGTGTGTGTGTGTGTGTGTGTGTGTGTGTGTGTGTGTGTGTGTGTGTGTGTGTGTGTGTGTGTGTGTGTGTGTGTGTGTGTGTGTGTGTGTGTGTGTGTGTGTGTGTGTGTGTGTGTGTGTGTGTGTGTGTGTGTGTGTGTGTGTGTGTGTGTGTGTGTGTGTGTGTGTGTGTGTGTGTGTGTGTGTGTGTGTGTGTGTGTGTGTGTGTGTGTGTGTGTGTGTGTGTGTGTGTGTGTGTGTGTGTGTGTGTGTGTGTGTGTGTGTGTGTGTGTGTGTGTGTGTGTGTGTGTGTGTGTGTGTGTGTGTGTGTGTGTGTGTGTGTGTGTGTGTGTGTGTGTGTGTGTGTGTGTGTGTGTGTGTGTGTGTGTGTGTGTGTGTGTGTGTGTGTGTGTGTGTGTCATGTGTGTGTTTGACCCAACATGTGTGTGTATGTGTGTGTCTATGATGTGTGTGTGCATGTGTGTATGTGTGTGTGTGTGTGTGTGTGTGTGTGTGTACTCACCTAGTTGTACTCACCTAGTTGAGGTTGCGGGGGTCGAGTCCGAGCTCCTGGCCCCGCCTCTTCACTGATCGCTACTAGGTCACTCTCCCTGAGCCGTGAGCTTTATCATACCTCTGCTTAAAGCTATGTATGGATCCTGCCTCCACTACATCGCTTCCCAAACTATTCCACTTACTGACTACTCTGTGGCTGAAGAAATACTTCCTAACATCCCTGTGATTCATCTGTGTCTTCAGCTTCCAACTGTGTCCCCTTGTTACTGTGTCCAATCTCTGGAACATCCTGTCTTTGTCCACCTTGTCAATTCCTCTCAGTATTTTGTATGTCGTTATCATGTCCCCCCTATCTCTCCTGTCCTCCAGTGTCGTCAGGTTGATTTCCCTTAACCTCTCCTCGTAGGACATACCTCTTAGCTCTGGGACTAGTCTTGTTGCAAACCTTTGCACTTTCTCTAGTTTCTTCACGTGCTTGGCTAGGTGTGGGTTCCAAACTGGTGCCGCATACTCCAATATGGGCCTAACGTACACGGTGTACAGGGTCCTGAACGATTCCTTATTAAGATGTCGGAATGCTGTTCTGAGGTTTGCTAGGCGCCCATATGCTGCAGCAGTTATTTGGTTGATGTGCGCTTCAGGAGATGTGCCTGGTGTTATACTCACCCCAAGATCTTTTTCCTTGAGTGAGGTTTGTAGTCTCTGACCCCCTAGACTGTACTCCGTCTGCGGCCTTCTTTGCCCTTCCCCAATCTTCATGACTTTGCACTTGGTGGGATTGAACTCCAGGAGCCAATTGCTGGACCAGGTCTGCAGCCTGTCCAGATCCCTTTGTAGTTCTGCCTGGTCTTCGATCGAGTGTATTCTTCTCATCAACTTCACGTCATCTGCAAACAGGGACACCTCAGAGTCTATTCCTTCCGTCATGTCGTTCACAAATACCAGAAACAGCACTGGTCCTAGGACTGACCCCTGCGGGACCCCGCTGGTCACAGGTGCCCACTCTGACACCTCGCCACGTACCATGACTCGCTGCTGTCTTCCTGACAAGTATTCCCTGATCCATTGTAGTGCCTTCCCTGTTATCCCTGCTTGGTCCTCCAGTTTTTGCACCAATCTCTTGTGTGGAACTGTGTCAAACGCCTTCTTGCAGTCCAAGAAAATGCAATCCACCCACCCCTCTCTCTCTTGTCTTACTGCTGTCACCATGTCATAGAACTCCAGTAGGTTTGTGACACAGGATTTCCCGTCCCTGAAACCATGTTGGCTGCTGTTGATGAGATCATTCCTTTCTAGGTGTTCCACCACTCTTCTCCTGATAATCTTCTCCATGATTTTGCATACTATACATGTCAGTGACACTGGTCTGTAGTTTAATGCTTCATGTCTGTCTCCTTTTTTAAAGATTGGGACTACATTTGCTGTCTTCCATGCCTCAGGCAATCTCCCTGTTTCGATAGATGTATTGAATATTGTTGTTAGGGGTACACATAGCGCCTCTGCTCCCTCTCTCAATACCCATGGGGAGATGTTATCTGGCCCCATTGCCTTTGAGGTATCTAGCTCACTCAGAAGCCTCTTCACTTCTTCCTCGGTTGTGTGCACTGTGTCCAGCACTTGGTGGTGTGCCCACCTCTCCGTCTTTCTGGAGTCCCTTCTGTCTCCTCTGTGAACACTTCTTTGAATCTCTTGTTGAGTTCTTCACATACTTCACGGTCATTTCTTGTTGTCTCTCCTCCTTCCTTCCTTAGCCTGATTACCTGGTCCTTGACTGTTGTTTTCCTCCTGATGTGGCTGTACAACAGTTTCGGGTCAGATTTGGCTTTCGCTGCTATGTCATTTTCATATTGTCTTTGGGCCTCCCTTCTTATCTGTGCATATTCGTTTCTGGCTCTACGACTGTTCTCCTTATTCTCCTGGGTCCTTTGCCTTCTATATTTCTTCCATTCCCTAGCACACTTGGTTTTTGCCTCCCTGCACCTTTGGGTAAACCATGGGCTCATCCTGGCTTTTTCATTAATCCTGTTACCCTTGGGTACAAACCTCTCCTCAGCCTCCTTGCATTTTGTTGCTACATATTCCATCATCTCATTAACTGGCTTCCCTGCCAGTTCTCTGTCCCACTGAACCCCGTTCAGGTAGTTCCTCATTCCTGTGTAGTCCCCTTTCTTGTAGTTTGGCTTCATTCGTCCTGGCCTTCCTGCTTCTCCCTCCACTTGTAGCTCTACTGTGTATTCGAAGCTTAAAACCACATGTGTGTGTGTGTGTGTGTGTGTGTGTGTGTGTGTGTGTGTGTGTGTGTGTGTGTGTGTGTGTGTGTATGTGTGTGTGTCTGTGTGTGTGTGTGTATGTGTGTGTGCATTGTGTGTGTGTGTGTGTGTATGTGTGTGTTTGTGTATGTGTGTGTGTGTGTGTGTATGTGTGTGTGTGTGTGTGTGTGTGTGTGTGTGTGTGAGTGTATGTGTGTGTGTGTGTGTATGTCTGTGTGTGTGTGTATGTGTGTGTGTGTGTGTCTGTGTGTGTGTGTATGTGTGTGTGTGTGTGTGTATGTGTGTGTGTGTGTGTGTGTGTGTGTGTGTGTGTGTGTGTGTGTGTGTGTGTGTGTGTGTATGGTGTGTGTGTGTGTGTGTGTGTGTGTGTGAGTATGTGTGTATGTGTGTGTGTGTGTGTGTGTGTATGTGTGTGTGTGTGTGTATGTGTGTGTGTATGTGTGTGTGTGTGTGTGTGTGTGTGTATGTGTGTGTGTGTGTGTGTGTGTGTGTGTGTGTGTGTGTATGTGTGTGTGTGTGTGTGTGTGTATATGTCGTGTAACACTATTATTATCATTATTATCAAAAAGAAGCGCCAAGCTACAAGGGCTATACAGCGCTGCAGGGTAGGGAAGGAAGCGAGGGTATTGGGCGGCAGAAGGGGGGAGGGATGATCATTAGGTTACAGAAAACAGGAGGGCAGGGGATAGTACGGGGGTAGAGGGTAGCAAGAGATTGAGGCAGAAAGGGCTGAAGGTATCAGAGTTTGTGAAGTAAGTCAGTTGTTGTCAAAAAGTCAATGAGAGAGTCCGGATGAAAGGTGGGTTCATCAGCGAGAAGGGAAGATAAAGAGAGAGCAGCGGAGTGAAGATGACGACGGAGGTAAATTCTGCGTGCTCGTTGATAAAGTGGGCAGTCCAACAGAATGTGGCTGACTGATAATGGAGCCTGACAATTCTCACAGAGAGGAGCAGGGCGCCTCTCCATGAGATATCCATGAGTAAGACGAGTATGGCTAATGCAAAGACGGGAGAGAGTAGTCTCCCAACCTCGGCACTGGTGACAAGAAGACGGCCAGTAACCTATACTCGGTTTAATAGATTGAAGTTTGTTACCGAGCATAGTAGACCAACGTTGTTGCCAATGGGTGTGAAGGTGGGTAGCTATTGCAGCAAAATAGTGCGTAAATGGAATACCTCTATATGAAACTAGTAGGTCATGCACTGCTGACCCTGCAGCAGTGTCTGCCTGTTCATTGCCCTGTACGTCAACATGACGAGGGACCCAACAAAAAACAATATCTTTATGCTTGGTAAAGATGCGGCGTAGCCAAAGTTGGATACGGAGGACTAAGGAGTGGGGTGTATCAAATTTCTGTATAGCCTGTAAAGCACTAAGGGAGTCTGAGACAACCACAAATGATGGCACAGGCATAGATGCAATACGGATAAGTGCTGCAAGAATGGCATACAATTCAGCAGTAAAAATACTAGCCGAAGATAGTAAATGCCCTCGTACAATGCTGTCCGGAAACACTGCTGAGAATCCTATGCCTTCAGAAGACTTAGAGCCATCTGTGTACACTGCAATGGCATGAGAATGAGAGTGGAAGTGGTCAAGAAAAAGAGAGCGGGAAGCGACAGTAGGCAGTTGGGCTTTCGAGCAAGGGAGAGAGAAAGAACAGACTCGAACAGCTGGAACTTCCCAGGGGGATAGGGAAAAGTGAGATGCTACATGAACATAGAAAGGTGGTAAATGAAGAGAAGACAAGAGCGAATGTAGGCAAAGAGAGAAGGGACGGAGTAAACAGGGGCGGCGAACAAATAGTGTCTACTAATATCAGTGACCATTCTATAAATGGAAGAATTGCGGAGATCATGAGAGCGTACATAGTAGCGAAGGCAATGGGCATCACGGCGATCAGATAAGGATGGAACGTTCGTTTCTGCATAAAGGCTCTCAACAGGGGAAGAGCGAAAAGCACCAAGGCATACACGTAATCCTTGGTGATGAATGGGGTTAAGGCTAGAGAGAGTAGCAGGAGAGGCCGCTGAATAGATCTGGTCACCATAATCAAGTTTCGATAAAATGAGAGTGGAATGTAGGCGAAGGAGAGTTCGACGATCAGCTACCCATGAAAGATGGGCAAGGGTTTTAAGAAGGTTCAGCCGGCTGTGACAAGTTGCCTTCAGAGAGGTAATGTGAGGTTTTCAGGATAACCTACGGTCAAAGAGGAGGCCTAGAAACCTGACTGCATCACGTTCAGGGATACGGGAGCCATAGAGGTACAAAGGATGATTGGAGATGAGAGAGCGTCTAGTGAAAGTAATTTGGTGAGTTTTGGTGCTGGAAAATTTAAACCCATGTGTGGTGGCCCAATTGGAAACACGGTCGACCGCATGCTGGAGGGAAACTGTAATGAGGTGACAGTCAGCGCCTGCACAGGCAATAGCGAAGTCATCAATATACAGTGATGACCAAATATTTGATAGAAGACTTGAGGCCAAATCATTTATAGCAAGGAGAAAAAGTGTTGTGTTCTGAACACATCCCTGGGGGACACCTTCAGCTTGGATAAAGTCCGGGGAGAGCACATTATTAACCCGAACACGGAAATGCCTGTCAGTTAAAAAGTTCTAAAGGAAGGATGGTAGATTGCCTCGAAGGCCTAAGGAGTGGGATTGGGCCAAAATATTATACCTCCAATTTGTGTTATATGCCTTCTCAAGGTCAAAAAATATGGCAATAACTGAGTGGTTATTCGCAAAGGCATTACGAACATACGTATCCAAGCACAGTAAGGGGTCTATGGTAGAACGTCCCTTACGAAAGCCATATTGACGAGTGAAGAGACTGTTGTGTGTCTCTAAATACCACACAAAATGTCTATTTACCAGGCGTTCTATCACTTTGCAAACTGCACTGGTAAGAGCAATGGGACGATAGTGGGAGGCTTCATGTCCCGTAGTGCCTGGTTTGCGGAAAGGGAGAACAATGGAAGATTTCTACAGCTTTGGAAGAACTCCTTGTGACCAAATAAGATTGAAAAGGCGTGATAGGACTGCAAGGGCTGACTGATGTAAATGTTGCAGCATACGAAAATGAATGTCGTCGGGCCCAGCTGCCGATGATCGGAAAGCTGAGAGTGTTGCCTTCAGTTCTTGAAGTGTAAAAGGCGCATTATACTGTTCTTCTCTGAGAGAAGAAAAGTTCAAGGGTGCTAACTCTCTGGCAGACTTTGAGGAAAGAAACGAGGGGCATAGATTGAGCCCCTGAGAAATACAGACTAGATGATTGCCAATTTCATTGGCAACATCTCGTGGGTTTGCTATATCAACACCGGTAACCCGCAGAACAGGAGCCGGGTCAGGAGAATATTTACCACTCAGTTTTCGTACTTTTTTCCAGACTGCACTCATAGAGGAAGCAGAGGTGGTGGTGGAGACATAATTTCGCCAGCGTTTAGCGTCACGGATGAGGATGACATGGTGAGCGATTGAACACTTCTGCTTAAAATCAAGAAGTCTCTCCGTGGTTCTCTTGTACCGGTACCTGCCCCATGCAGCACATTTCAAATGTACTGAACGAGCACAAGCAGGAGACCACCAAGGCACACATTTCTGAGAATGCCTGCCTGCACGAAGTTTGGGGTATAGAATGAGAAGCTGCGGTTAAAATGGAGAACGAGAAGAGGTGTAAAAGCTCATCAATGGAGGACGAAGGAACCTCACTAAAAACAGTTAGTTGTGAGTAAAGGTTCCAATTTGCTTGATCAAATTGCCAGCGTGGGATACGAAGAGGTGGTGAATATGAAGGGGAAGTAAGAATGATTGGGAAATGATCGCTGTCATGTAAATCCGGGAGAACAGACCAGGTGAAGTCTAATGCGGCGTAGGAAGAGCAGACAGAGATCGATGCAAGAGAGAGTGTGAGTCCGAGGATCAAAATGGGTGTGAGTACCTGTAATTAAAACATGGAGGGGGTGGGTGGCAAGAGAAGCCTCTAACTGAATGCCAGGGGAATCACAGTGAGACCCCCCAGAAAAAATGATGGGCATTAAAATCGCCAAGTAACAGAAGCGGGGGCGGTAATGACGAAACAAGAAAGGCAATATCCGGAATAGATAATACCTGAGAAGGAGAGAGATATAAAGAACAGAGTGTATACCACCTATGCAAGTGGATACGGGCTGCTGTGCAATGCAGCAAAGTACGAACAAATAGCTGATGGTACGGAATATCAGTGCGTAGAAAAAGTCACTGTCATTAAAGGTCCCATCAGGAAAAGGATCCGAAGAATACAATAAATTATAGCCTGAGATGGGAGAGATAACAGCAGAGTGTAATTTTGGTTCCTGTAAGCAAACACCAACAGGGAAAAACTGGGAGAGTAACATCTGATGCTCACCCCGATTACCCCTGAGGCCTCGTATATTCCACTGTAAATAGGCCATGATTGGCAATGATAAAGATACCTGAAATCCACAGGTAAGGGTTCCTATGGACTAGAGGGGTTAGAAAAGTCCACATGCGGAGGCAGCGGAAAACGTTCAAGCAGCGAAGGAATGGTGTGCTGTAAAGAAAGGAGTTGTGCAGATGGAGGAGAGGAGAGAGAAGGAACAGAGGGTGGATCAGTGTCCATTGATGGTTTGGTCTATGCAATATATTCAGAGATTGCTTCAAGTGTTTTGGAATTTAGAGACGTCGTATGGGAGACAATATTGGAGATGGTAAGGGGAGGATGAGTAAAGATTGGAACTGTAATGGACTGTAGCAAGGTATGGGGGGGGCGAAAGGGTGGAGGGAACTGAAGAAGAAGCGTGGAAGGGGACAGAAGAGGCAGAAACCTGGGAGGTGGCAGAAGAGGAAGAAACTTGGGAGGGAACAGGGGAGGAATGTACAGTACGAGGAGGAGGGTGAGCCTCTACACTTGTAACAGAGCCAGTGAGAGGGGAAGAACCAGGTACAGAGACAGGGAAGGTAAAATGAGGAGGTGAAAGAATGGAAGGAGGGGTTAAAGGACCTTTTTTTTACTTCTGAGAAGTAGAGGGACGATTGCAAGGAGGTGTCGTACGAGATCTCGTCGATACTGAGGCTTGTGAGGGAGAACACGAAGAAGCGAGAACAGACTGAGGCGTTGAAGTAGGGACGTCTGAGCCTAGGGGAGCAAAAGAATTAGATACAGGAGTGACTATGGGAGAGGTAACCACAGAGGAGGCTGCAGAAGATGGGACCCCAGAAGTGGGGGGACGTTTTGAAACACGGGAATAAGAAACGGAGGCGGAGATGAGAAACTGCCATGGCATAAAGGAGACCTTCTGCCTCTTTGAGGCAACGGGTTTCCCGCTCATTTAAGTAGACTTGGCAACGGCGAGAGTACGAAGGGTGAGCCTCATGACAATTAAGGCAAGAGGGAGGTCGATTGCAAGACGTATTAGAATGGTCATCGGCACCACAGACTGGGCATTCGGCTATAGATCTGCAATATTTAGCTGGATGGCCAAATCACCAGCCATTTCTACACTGTTGCAGTGTAGGGATCACCTTTCGAACTTGTAACCGATATCCTGCTACATAAACTGAGGATGGGAGTTCACGACACATGTCTACCTTGAGGATTGGGAGATCTTGGAGTTCCAGCTGTTCAAGAATGTCATTGCCACATGTCTGGAAATTTTGTTGAACTATGGTATGGGGCAGAATGATGGTACCACTACAAGAATTGAGGGAATGATGTTTTTCAATAGTGACAGGAACAGTATCGATATGGGAAAGAAGAGAAAGATCATGAGCTTGGCTAGCATTCTGTACAGTAATGATGCACATACCGCTCTTAAGAGCATGAAAAGAAATATCTTTACCAACATGGCATAGGAGTGCCTTGCCAATACTGTGGTTGGAAAGATAGGCAGTAGAGGAAGTCGGTCGTAAAGTGAAGAATTTAGTCCATTGTGCATTCTGAAACTGAGCATGGAAAGGGAGTGCAGGACGTGTCGATCTTTTCTGAGAAGAATGAGAAGGTGGAGAAGTATCATCAGCAGGTAATCGTCGTTGGTGTTTAGGCATAGGACCAGAGTTGGTCCGACATGGAATGGGCCAGCAATTCGAAAATTGCCGCACCATAGAGGGAGAGGCCAGAAGCATAGTCAAAGGAGAGCGGAGGTCAGATAAATCGAAGGAGTCAGTTGAGACCTCAGTACCTGAAGTGGGTGAGGAAACAGCACCGGCAAGAGGTACAGAGGCATGAGGAGTGTCCGAAGAGTGGTCCAAAGACGAGGCAGGGTCAGAACGGGGTGCAGTATCAAGAAGGGGCCCGGGGGTAGCAGGTTCATGGACTAGGGCTGCCATGGTTAGGTTACTTATTTCTTTTTGTTTTTAAGAAAAAAAAAGAAAGAAGAAAATAAAATAAAAATAAAAAAAAGAATAAAAAAAGAGGGGGCCGGGGAGGGAAAGTTCCTAGGAGGAATGAAAGGGCCAGAAATCTCCCTCCGCTCCCAAGAGGACCTCAGCACCGCAAGTAGCGCAGATGCAGCATGGAACCCGTGCCATACCCTACCCATCATGCCAGTAAACCAGCAATCCGGGATAGCAACCTCACATCTCCCAAGCTACCTCGGTGGACAAAAGAGAGGGCGGCCAGATATCCACCACAACGCATACCTCCTTCGGCCACCACCCCTGGAATCCGAAAGGTGGCTTCCAGAGATACACCCGTCGCCCGAGAGACACCCAAAGCCACCCTCCAGGATACCGAAGAGGGATCGGAACATCCCCAGGCGATCCAGATTCCACGGCAAACTACGCCATTGCCAAGAACCTCAATGGAATGGGATGGACCCCGGTACCCTTTCCCCTACCTAGGAACTAGCACGCCTGTGGGAAAAAATCCCAAAGGCCTAAAAGGAAGGGCAAAAGGGAGGGGTGGGGAGGAGGAGGAGGAGGAAAGGAAAAAGAGGAGGATGGCGAGGATGGGATAGGGAAGGGGGGATTGGGGGGTAATTAGATTCGGTCCGAGGAAGGAGACCGACAGGTCTAATTCCTCAGACCAAGAGCCTCTTCACCACAACAAGGAGCCCCCCTTGAAGAGGTTCAGAACACTAAAAACAGTAAAAGAAGCAGTTTTGACGTTATCGGTCCGTCAGTCTTCGTAGGTGTGATCAGTCTTTCCTTTCTTAAACTTTCCTAAAATTTTATTTGAAATATACTCTTAGCATATATAAACTAAAAAAATGCACTGTTTAGTGTATATATATATATCCTCATGAAGCCTATACCATAGGCTGGTTGGTTGGAGTTTAAAACCTATCAACTACACTAGGCTCATAACAGACAGAAATAATTTAAACACTAAAAGAGGAATTAATGTCTCAGCATGCATATACTCTGGTATAAATACAACCCTCTAAGTATATATCCTGTGTTGCATTGACATATGATAGGAAGTCAGGTACAACACATAGAGTTGACGTCACGGGTGAGTGACATCAGCTCATTACCTGGAGTTTACCTGGAGAGAGTTCCGGGGGTCAACGCCCCCGCGGCCCGGTCTGTGACCAGGCCTCCTGGTGGATCAGAGCCTGATCAACCAGGCTGTTGCTGCTGGCTGCACGCAAACCAACGTACGAGCCACAGCCCGGCTGATCAGGAACTGACTTTAGGTGCTTGTCCAGTGCCAGCTTGAAGACTGCCAGGGGTCTGTTGGTAATCCCCCTTATGTGTGCTGGGAGGCAGTTGAACAGTCTCGGGCCCCTGACACTTATTGTATGGTCTCTTAACGTGCTAGTGACACCCCTGCTTTTCATTGGGGGGATGGTGCATCGTCTGCCAAGTCTTTTGCTTTCGTAGTGAGTGATTTTCGTGTGCAAGTTCGGTACTAGTCCCTCTAGGATTTTCCAGGTGTATATAATCATGTATCTCTCCCTCCTGCGTTCCAGGGAATACAGGTTTAGAAACCTTGAGCGCTCCCAGTAATTGAGGTGTTTTATCTCCGTTATGCGCGCCGTGAAAGTTCTCTGTACATTTTCTAGGTCGGCAATTTCACCTGCCTTGAAAGGTGCTGTTAGTGTGCAGCAATATTCCAGCCTAGATAGAACAAGTGACCTGAAGAGTGTCATCATGGGCTTGGCCTCCCTAGTTTTGAAGGTTCTCATTATCCATCCTGTCATTTTTCTAGCAGATGCGATTGATACAATGTTATGGTCCTTGAAGGTGAGATCCTCCGACATGATCACTCCAAGGTCTTTGACGTTGGTGTTTCGCTCTATTTTGTGGCCAGAATTTGTTTTGTACTCTGATGAAGATATACTTTCCTCATGTTTACCATATCTGAGTAATTGAAATTTCTCATCGTTGAACTTCATATTGTTTTCTGCAGCCCACTGAAAGATTTGGTTGATGTCCGCCTGGAGCTTTGCAGTGTCTGCAATGGAAGACACTGTCATGCAGATTCGGGTGTCATCTGCAAAGGAAGACACGGTGCTGTGGCTGACATCCTTGTCTATGTCGGATATGAGGATGAGGAACAAGATGGGAGCGAGTACTGTGCCTTGTGGAACAAAGCTTTTCACCGTAGCTGCCTCGAACTTTACTCTGTTGACGACTACTCTCTGTGTTCTGTTAGTGAGGAAATTATAGATCCATCGACCGACTTTTCCTGTTATTCCTTTAGCACGCATTTTGTGCGCTATTACGCCATGGTCACACTTGTCGAAGGCTTTTGCAAAGTCTGTATATATTACATCTGCATTCTTTTTGTCTTCTAGTGCATTTAGGACCTTGTCGTAGTGATCCAATAGTTGAGACAGACAGGAGCGACCTGTTCTAAACCCATGTTGCCCTGGGTTGTGTAACTGATGGGTTTCTAGATGGGTGGTGATCTTGCTTCTTAGAAACCTTTCAAAGATTTTTATGATATGGGATGTTAGTGCTATTGGTCTGTAGTTCTTTGCTGTTGCTTTACTGCCCCCTTTGTGGAGTGGGGCTATGTCTGTTGTTTTTAGTAACTGTGGGACGACCCCCGTGTCCATGTTCCCTCTCCATAGGATGGAAAAGGCTCGTGATAGGGGCTTCTTGCAGTTCTTGATGAACACAGAGTTCCATGAGTCTGACCCTGGGGCAGAGTGCATGGGCATGTCATTTATCGCCTGTTCGAAGTCATTTGGCGTCAGGATAACATCGGATAGGCTTGTGTTAATCAAATTTTGTTGCTCTCTCATAAAAAATTCATTTTGATCTTCGACTCTCAGTCTGGTTAGCGGCTTGCTAAAAACTGAGTCATATTGGGACTTGAGTAGCTCACTCATTTCCTTGCTGTCATCTGTGTAGGACCCATCTTGTTTAAGTAGGTGCCCAATACTGGACGTTGTTCTTGATTTTGATTTGGCATAGGAGAAGAAATACTTTGGGTTTCTTTCGATTTCATTTATGGCTTTTAGTTCTTCCGGCGATTCCTGACTCCTAAAGGATTCTTTTAGCTTAAGTTCGATGCTTGCTATTTCTCTGACCAGTGTCTCCCTACGCATTTCAGATATATTGACCTCTTTTAGCCGCTCTGTTATTCTTTTCCGTCGCCTGTAAAGGGAGCGCCTGTCTCTTTCTATTTTACATCTACTCCTCCTTTTTCTTAGAGGAATAAGCCTTGTGCATACATCGAGTGCCACCGAGTTAATCTGTTCTAGGCATAAGTTGGGGTCTGTGTTGCTTAGTATATCTTCCCAGCTTAATATCGGTTAGGACTTGGTTTACTTGGTCCCACTTTATGTTTTTGTTATTGAAGTTGAATTTGGTGAATGCTCCCTCGTGACTAATCTCATTATGTCGGTCTGGGGCTCCGCGCATACATGTCTGAACCTCAATTATGTTGTGATCTGAGTATATTGGTTTTGATATGGTGACATTTCTTATCAGTTCATCATTGTTAGTGAAGATGAGGTCTAGTGTATTCTCCAGTCTAGTAGGCTCTATTATTTGCTGGTTTAATTTGAATTTTGTGCAGAGATTTAAAAGCTCGCGTGAGTGTGAGTTTTCATCAGAGCTGCCTCCTGATGTTATTACTGCAACAATATTATTTGCTATATTCCTCCATTTCAGGTGCCTTAAGTTGAAATCCCCCAGGAGCAAGATGTTGGGTGCAGGAGCTGGAAGATTTTCCAGACAGTGGTCAATTTTTAACAGCTGTTCCTGGAATTGCTGGGATGTTGCATCCGGAGGCTTGTAGACTACCACAATGACTAGGTTTTGGTTCTCGACCTTTACTGCTAAAACTTCCACTACATCATTTGAGGCATTTAGCAGTTCTGTGCAAACAAGTGACTCTGCAATGTACAGGCCAACCCCCCCCCCCTTTTGCCTGTTCACTCTGTCACATCTGTATAGGTTGTAACCTGGGATCCATATTTCGTTGTCCAAGTGATCCTTTATGTGGGTCTCAGTGAAAGCCGCGAACATTGCCTTTGCCTCTGCAAGCAGTCCACGGATGAAATGTATTTTGTTGTTTGTTGCTGGCTTTAGACCCTGTATATTTGCAAAGAAGAATGTTATCGGACTGGTGGTATTGCTGGTACTGGGGGGGGGGGAATTTTTTTCCGGCATTAGTATCTGTATCTGTTGGTTTGGAGTGGAGGCCATCGACTGTGGTTCCACTCCAGGAATGACTGGATTTGGTGTACGATTTCTGCCATTTCCTACCAGATTTTTTTCCTTCCTGGCACTAAAAAACATCTCCCTCTTGAGTGGCTGTGGCTACCCAGGTTTTCCCATGGCCTGGATGTTTTGTATCTATTTGTCCCTTTAGATGGTATGCCTGGCAATTTAAGTTATAGCACAGACTTTCCTGTACTGAAGAGGTACACAGTTCAGGGTGAAAAAGCTTACAGGAAGGGAGTTTGCATTTTCCTGTTGTCATATGGGCATGGCATTTTCTAGGGTGGTCATAGTTGCACGTCCCATCTGTTTTTCCAGATTTCCCATGCCAGCAGATACCGAGTGCATAGTATGTGCACAGGCTTGGTTTCCGTTTGCCTTGGGTTTCTGTGACTGTATTCCCTGTTGGTGCATGTGTCCCTGTCTTACTTCTATCCTCCCTAGCACCAACAATGGAGCTCCCACCATTTGTTTTTGGTAATATATCCTCACTATTGCTAGTGGAGTCCTCTTGTTTGCTATTTCCTGCGGTATTTCTAGTTTGCAATGTTGGTTTTATCTTATCTTTGACTACACTTGTTTCCCTACTATGGCTCCTGTCCCCTATGAGGTCATTTATATGTATTCCTTCCTGCGTATAATTCCCGACTACTTGGACAAAATCTCCAGCTTCACCATTACTGTCTCCCAGGACAGCATCTCCAGCTTCACCATTACTGTCTCCCAGGACAGCATCTCCAGCTTCACCATTACTGTCTCCCAGGACAGCACCTCCAGCTTCACCATTACTGTCTCCCAGGACAGCACCTCCAGCTTCACCATTACTGTCTCCCAGGACAGCACCTCCAGCTTCACCATTACTGTCTCCCAGGACAGTAAGACAGTAGAGTTTTTTTTATATTTTATTTAAAATTGTATATATACATAGGTATGGTATACATACCTAAAACTTGACAATATTATGGAACATAATTAACTCCTCTACCAATCAACCAAACCACATACATATGATCTCACTGAATCGAGTAGGTCACTACAGGAACACCATGCAAAATGCTGCTTCACATAACTACTCGGATCAAAACATGTTAATATAACTACAGCATTATACATTTCACGTATTTAATTACAGTTACTTACACCTTTAATTGTGAATACTTCGGTGTTACCATAATAACCTCTATAATTTGACACAAACAATCCAAAGATTATGCGTCTAAGATGTACAAGGATCACTTTAAGCACATCTGTACAGTAATAAATTATTAAAAGCTCACAAATTCCACCCCTATCTAGTACATGCTAGACCCCTAACAAAGTTAGAACCATCGCCACACATCTACGGCTCGTAATGCCGCCCACAGTCTCTTGGGACTACATCTTGGGACCTCCTGATAACAAGACTACCCTTCCCTTGACCCTACATTAGTCGAGTTAGTCGTGAAAATGGTAGTATGTACTTTAGTCAGTGAAACATTTCTGGTATCAAGCCATAGTTATTTAGATTAAGATTCGTAATATAAATAAAAAATGAACTGTTAATAAATAAATTATCTTCAAATAAGTTGCAAATATATTTTTTGACCACTAACAGCGGCGTTGAAGAATTATGACAAAACACTTGACAGGTGAACCAGTGGTTCAGAAAGAGTTGGTTCAGTCGCTCTGCCTCAACCTTACATGTCAGCGACTGTGATCATTGTAGTGATGGGTGAGGTAGCGACCTCATGTGTGTGTTACAGTGCGTAATATTACCTATTAAGTGCTAGTGATGCAGTGCGCAATATTACGTATTAAGTGCTAGTGATACAGTGCGCAATATTACGTATTAAGTTCTAGTGATAAATTGCGCAATATTACGTATTAAGTGCTATTAAGTGCGCTAGTGATACTAGTGATAAATTGCGCAATATTACGTATTAAGTGCTAGTGATACAGTGCGCAATATTACGTATTAAGTTCTAGTGATAAATTGCGCAATATTACGTATTAAGTGCTAGTGATACAGTGCGCAATATTACGTATTAAGTTCTAGTGATACAGTGCGCAATATTACGTATTAAGTTCTAGTGATAAATTGCGCAATATTACGTATTAAGTGCTAGTGATACAGTGCGCAATATTACGTATTAAGTTCTAGTGATAAATTGCGCAATATTACGTATTAAGTGCTGGTGATAAATTGCGCAATATTACCTATTAAGTGCAAGTGATACAGTGCGCAATATTACGTATTAAGTGCTAGTGATACAGTGCGCAATATTACGTATTAAGTTCTAGTGATAAATTGCGCAATATTACGTATTAAGTGCTAGTGATACAGTGCGCAATATTACGTATTAAGTGCTAGTGATACAGTGCGCAATATTACGTATTAAGTTCTAGTGATAAATTGCGCAATATTACGTATTAAGTGCTAGTGATACAGTGCGCAATATTACGTATTAAGTGCTAGTGATACAGTGCGCAATATTACGTATTAAGTGCTAGTGATAAATTGCGTAATATTACGTATTAAGTGCTGGTGATAAATTGCGCAATATTACCTATTAAGTGCAAGTGATAGTGCGCAATATTACGTATTAAGTGCTGGTGATAAATTGCGCAATATTACCTATTAAGTGCAAGTGATACAGTGCGCAATATTACGTATTAAGTGCTAGTGATACAGTGCGCAATATTACGTATTAAGTGCTGGTGATAAATTGCGCAATATTACCTATTAAGTGCTAGTGATACAGTGCGCAATATTACGTATTAAGTGCTAGTGATAAATTGCGCAATATTACGTATTAAGTGCTAGTGATAAATTGCGCAATATTACGTATTAAGTGCTAGTGATAAATTGCGCAATATTACGTATTAAGTGCTAGTGATAAATTGCGCAATATTACCTATTAAGTGCTAGTGATACAGTGCGCAATATTACGTATTAAGTGCTAGTGATACAGTGAGTGATATAGTGTGAAATATAATGCACAAAGTGTTATTGATATCTGGACAATATCAAACTGTAGATATAGTGTTGCAGTGTGTAGGATGTCACAAGACATAGTGCTGCAGTGTAGGATGTCACAAGACATAGTGCTGCAGTGTAGGATGTCACAAGACATAGTGCTGCATTGCAGGATGTCACAAGACATAGTGCTGCATTGCAGGATGTCACAAGACATAGTGCTGCAGTGCAGGATGTCACAAGACAGTGTTGCAGTGTGTAGGATGTCACAAGACATAGTGCTGCAGTGCAGGATGTCACAAGACAGTGTTGCAGTGTGTAGGATGTCACAAGACATAGTGCTGCAGTGCAGGATGTCACAAGACATAGTGCTGCAGTGTAGGATGTCACAAGACATAGTGCTGCAGTGTAGGATGTCACAAGACATAGTGCTGCAGTGTAGGATGTCACAAGACATAGTGATGCAGTGTGTAGGATGTCACAAGACATAGTGCTGCAGTGCAGGATGTCACAAGACATAGTGCTGCAGTGTGTAGGATGTCACAAGACATAGTGCTGCAGTGCAGGATGTCACAAGACATAGTGCTGCAGTGCAGGATGTCACAAGACATAGTGCTGCAGTGTAGGATGTCACAAGACATAGTGCTGCAGTGTAGGATGTCACAAGACATAGTGCTGCAGTGCAGGATGTCACAAGACATAGTGCTGCAGTGCAGGATGTCACAAGACATAGTGCTGCAGTGCAGGATGTCACAAGACATAGTGGTGCAGTGCAGGATGTCACAAGACATAGTGCTGCAGTGCAGGATGTCACAAGACATAGTGCTGCAGTGCAGGATGTCACAAGACATAGTGCTGTAGTGCAGGATGTCACAAGACATAGTGCTGCAGTGCAGGATGTCACAAGACATAGTGCTGCAGTGCAGGATGTCACAAGACATAGTGCTGCAGTGCAGGATGTCACAAGACATAGTGCTGCAGTGCAGGATGTCACAAGACATAGTGCTGCAGTGCAGGATGTCACAAGACATAGTGCTGCAGTGCAGGATGTCACAAGACATAGTGCTGCAGTGCAGGATGTCACAAGACATAGTGCTGCAGTGCAGGATGTCACAAGACATAGTGCTGCAGTGCAGGATGTCACAAGACATAGTGCTGCAGTGCAGGATGTCACAAGACATAGTGCTGCAGTGCAGGATGTCACAAGATAGTGTCACAGCGTGTAGGATGTCACAAGATATAGTGTTCCAATGTGTAGGACGTCACAAGATATAGTGTTGCAGTGTGCAGGATGTCACAAGATAGTGTTGCAGTGTGTAGGATGTCACAAGATAGTGCTGCAGTGCAGGATGTCACAACATAGTGTTGCAATGTGTAGGATGTCACAAGATAGTGTTGCAGTGTGTAGGATGTCACAAGATAGTGTTGCAGTATGTAGGATGTCACAAGATAGTGTTGCAATGTGTAGGATGTCACAAGATATAGTGTTGCAGTATGTAGGATGTCACAAGATAGTGTTGCAGTGTGTAGGATGTCACAAGATATAGTGTTGCAGTATGTAGGATGTCACAAGATAGTGTTGCAGTATGTAGGATGTCACAAGATAGTGTTGCAGTATGTAGGATGTCACAAGATAGTGTTGCAATGTGTAGGATGTCACAAGATAGTGTTGCAGTATGTAGGATGTCACAAGATAGTGTTGCAATGTGTAGGATGTCACAAGATAGTGTTGCAGTGTGTAGGATGTCACAAGATAGTGTTGCAGTGTGTAGGATGTCACAAGATAGTGTTGCAGTGTGTAGGATGTCACAAGATAGTGTTGCAGTGTGTAGTATGTCACAAGATAGTGTTGCAGTGTGTAGGATGTCACAAGATAGTGTTGCAATGTGTAGGATGTCACAAGATATAGTGTCGCAGTATGTAGGATGTCACAAGATAGTGTTGCAGTGTGTAGGATGTCACAAGATATAGTGTTGCAGTATGTAGGATGTCACAAGATAGTGTTGCAGTATGTAGGATGTCACAAGATAGTGTTGCAGTATGTAGGATGTCACAAGATAGTGTTGCAATGTGTAGGATGTCACAAGATAGTGTTGCAGTATGTAGGATGTCACAAGATAGTGTTGCAATGTGTAGGATGTCACAAGATATAGTGTTGCAGTATGTAGGATGTCACAAGATAGTGTTGCAGTGTGTAGTATGTCACAAGATAGTGTTGCAGTGTGTAGGATGTCACAAGATATAGTGTTGCAGTATGTAGGATGTCACAAGATAGTGTTGCAATGTGTAGGATGTCACAAGATAGTGTTGCAGTATGTAGGATGTCACAAGATAGTGTTGCAATGTGTAGGATGTCACAAGATAGTGTTGCAGTATGTAGGATGTCACAAGATAGTGTTGCAATGTGTAGGATGTCACAAGATAGTGTTGCAATGTGTAGGATGTCACAAGATAGTGTTGCAGTATGTAGGATGTCACAAGATAGTGTTGCAGTGTGTAGTATGTCACAAGATAGTGTTGCAGTGTGTAGGATGTCACAAGATAGTGTTGCAGTGTGTAGGATGTCACAAGATAATCTTACAATGTTTATTATAAGGTATCCTCAGAGGGGATTTTTAAGCGATTTATTTTTCGAATTTTCGTTTTTCGTTCATAATGCGAGAAGCTTCAACGATATGTTTCTAATTTTCATCACTTGTGTAGTGTAACAAGAGCTTGATTAATGGAACAATAAACAAGTGCACGTCGTTACTGTCTCAAGCTGTTGAAGCCACTTCCTTCATCCTGGTATATATCCAGGCCTGGTCACAGACCGGGCGAGGCCTGGTCACAGACCGGGCGAGGCCTGGTCACAGACCGGGCGAGGCCTGGTCGCAGACGGGGAGAGGCCTGGTCGCAGACGGGGCGAGGCCTGGTCGCAGACGGGGAGAGGCCTGGTCGCAGACCGGGCGAGGCCTGGTCGCAGACGGGGAGAGGCCTGGTCGCAGACGGGGAGAGGCCTGGTCGCAGACGGGGAGAGGCCTGGTTACAGACCGGGTCTCGGGGGCGTTATCCCCAGACACTCTCCTCAGGTATACAGCTTCAAACAATCATTAAAGCTGCCTCTTAATTCACCGGCGACAGAGTGAAATTCAGGTATGTATGTGTAGAGTTGATCATTTTATATATAATATAATACAGAAAAAGCCACATGAGGATGGAAGTCTTTAGGTCTAGAGTTTTCGCACTCTCGTGCGTCGTCACGAACAATGCAGAACTGTATGACCCTAATGGGTTTAGCGCTTAACTATGATAACAGCAGTTAGGAGAAGTTCTATGAGGCAAGGCAGGTGTCACTGAAACCTGTCTTATTTCAGAGAATTTCCTCTTGTCTGCTGTTGTCTTGCAACATTGCACTGCTCCTGACAACGCACGAGAGTGCGAAAGATCTAGATGTTCATCTCCAAGTGGCTTATTATTCATTGTTAAGACAGACTGTCTGCGGTTAAGACACTGCAGTTAAATAGACTGCGGTTGTTTGGCTAGCCTGTCTACGGTTAAGACAGCCTGTCTGCAGTTAAGATATCCTGTCTGCAGTTCTTAAGATAGACTGTCTGCGGTTGTTTGGATAGCCTGTCTGCAGTTAAGATAGCCTGTCTGCGGTTAAGATAACCTGTTTACGGTTAATAACTATTTACAAGGCGGGTGACAGGTCCTTGGCTTCGAACTATAGACTATAGAGTTGTGGATGAGTGGAACAAACTCCCGAGTGCAGTTATTGAGGCTAAAACGTTGTGTAGTTTTAAAAATAGGTTAGATAAATACATGAGTGGGTGTGGGTTGGTGTGAGTTGAACCTGACTAGCATGTGATGCTGGTTCTTGTGCCGTGCTCCATCGTTGAGTGGAGGTGACCAGACTGGGTGGGTCATTGGGCTCTTCCGGTTGGGGGATCATTGGTCTAATCCGAGGGGGGGACATGGACCTGCTTCCCATGGGTCAGTAGGCCTGTCGCAGTGTTCCTTCTTATGTTCTTATGGTCTTATGTTAAGATAGCCTGTCTGCGGCTGTTAAGATAGCCTGTCTGTGGTTGTTGAGATAGCCTGTCTGGGGCTGTTGAGATAGCCTGTCTGGGGCTGTTGAGATAGCCTGTCTGGGGCTGTTGAGATAGCCTGTCTGGGGCTGTTGAGATAGCCTGTCTGGGGCTGTTATGAAACTGTCTGTGGCTGTTAAGATAGACTGTCTGTGGTTGTTAAGATACTGTCTCTGGTTGTTAAGATAGACTGTCTGTGGTTAAGATATACTGTGGTTGTTAAGATAGACTGTCTGTGGTTAAGATATACTGTGGTTGTTAAGATAGACTGTCTGTGGTTCTTAAGATAGACTGTCTGCGGTTAAGATAGACTGTGGTTAAGATAGACTGTCTGTGGTTGCTAAGATGGACTGTCTGTGGTTGTTAAGATAGACTGTCTGTGGTTGTTAAGATAGACTGTCTGTGGTTGCTAAGATAGACTGTCTGTGGTTAAGATAGACTGCGGTTAAGATAGACTGTCTGCAGTTAAGATAGACTGTGGTTAAGATACGCTGTCTGTGGTTGTTAAGATAGGCTGTCTGTGGTTGTTAAGATAGACTGTCGGTGGTTGTTAAGAAAGACTGTCGGTGGTTGTTAAGATAGACTGTCGGTGATTGTTAAGATTGTCTGTGGTTGTTAAGATAGACTGTCTGTGGTTAAGATAGACTGTCTGTGGTTAAGATAGACTGTCTGTGGTTGTTAAGATAGACTGTCTGTGGTTAAGATAGACTGTCGGTGGTTGTTAAGATAGACTGTCGGTGGTTGTTAAGATAGACTGTCGGTGATTGTTAAGATTGTCTGTGGTTGTTAAGATAGACTGTCTGTGGTTGAGATAGACTGTCTGTGGTTGTTAAGATAGACTGTCTGTGGTTGTTAAGATAGACTGTCTGTGGTTGTTAAGATAGACTGTCTGTGGTTGTTAAGATAGACTGTCGGTGGTTGTTAAGATAGACTGTCGGTGGTTGTTAAGATAGACTGTCGGTGATTGTTAAGATTGTCTGTGGTTGTTAAGAAAGATTGTCTGTGGTTAAGAAAGACTGTCTGTGGTTGTTAAGAAAGACTGTCTGTGGTTGTTAAGAAAGACTGTCTGTGGTTGTTAAGAAAGACTGTCTGTGGCTAAGATAGACTGTCTGTGGTTGTTAAGATAGACTGTCTGTGGTTGTTAAGATAGACTGTGGTTGTTAAGATAGACTGTCTGTGGTTGTTAAGATAGACTGTCTGTGGTTAAGATAGACTGTCTGTGGTTAAGATACTGTGGTTGTTAAGATAGACTGTCAGCGGTTGTTAAGATACTGTGGTTAAGATCGACTGCCTGTGGTTGTTAAGATAGACTGTCGGTGGTTAAGATAGACTGTCGGTGATTGTTAAGATTGTCTTTGGTTGTTAAGATAGACTGTCTATGGTTAAGATAGTCTGTGGTTAAGATAGACTGTCTGTGGTTAAGATAGACTGTCTGTGGTTAAGATAGACTGTCTGTGGTTGTTAAGATAGACTGTCTGTGGTTGTTAAGATAGACTGTCGGTGGTTGTTAAGATAGACTGTCGGTGGTTGTTAAGATAGACTGTCAGTGGTTGTTAAGATAGACTGTCTGTGGTTGTTAAGATAGACTGTCTGTGGTTGTTAAGATTGGCTGTGGTTAAGATAGACTGTCTGTGGTTAAGATAGACTGTCTGTGGTTAAGATAGACTGTCTGTGGTTAAGATAGACTGTCTGTGGTTGTTAAGATAGACTGTCTGTGGTTGTTGAGATAGCCTGTCTGTGGTTCTTGAGATAGCCTGTCTGTGGTTGTTGAGATAGCCTGTCTGGGGCTGTTAAGAAACTGTCTGGGGCTGTTAAGATACTGTCGGTGGTTGTTAAGATAGACTGTCGGTGATTGTTAAGATTGTCTGTGGTTAAGATAGACTGTCGGTGATTGTTAAGATTGTCTGTGGTTGTTAAGAAAGACTGGCTGTGGTTGTTAATAAAGACTGTCTGTGGCTAAGATAGACTGTCTGTGGTTGTTAAGATAGACTGGCTGTGGTTGTTAAGATAGACTGGCTGTGGTTGTTAAGATAGACTGTCTGTGGTTGTTAAGATAGACTGTCTGTGGTTAAGAAAGACTGTCGTTAAGATAGACTGTCTGTGGTTAAGATAGACTGTCTGTGGTTAAGATAGACTGTCTGTGGTTAAGATACTGTGGTTGTTAAGATAGACTGTGAGCGGTTGTTAAGATACTGTGGTTAAGATCGACTGCCTGTGGTTGTTAAGATAGACTGTCGGTGGTTAAGATAGACTGTCGGTGATTGTTAAGATTGTCTTTGGTTGTTAAAATAGACTGTCTATGGTTAAGATAGTCTGTGGTTAAGATAGACTGTCTGTGGTTAAGATAGACTGTCTGTGGTTAAGATAGACTGTCTGTGGTTGTTAAGATAGACTGTCGGTGGTTAAGATAGACTGTCGGTGGTTGTTAAGATAGACTGTCGGTGGTTGTTAAGATAGACTGTCTGTGGTTGTTGAGATAGACTGTCAGTGGTTGTTAAGATAGACTGTCTGTGGTTGTTGAGATAGACTGTCAGTGGTTGTTAAGATAGACTGTCTGTGGTTGTTAAGATAGACTGTCTGTGGTTGTTAAGATTGGCTGTGGTTAAGATAGACTGTCTATGGTTAAGATAGACTGTCTGTGGTTAAGATAGACTGTCTGTGGTTAAGATAGACTGTCTGTGGTTAAGATAGACTGTCTGTGGTTAAGAAAGACTGTCTGTGGTTAAGATAGACTGTCTGTGGTTAAGATAGACTGTCTGTGGTTGTTAAGATAGACTGTCTGTGGTTGTTGAGATAGCCTGTCTGTGGTTGAGATAGCCTGTCTGTGGTTAAGATACTGTCTCTGGTTGTTAAGATAGACTGTCTGTGGTTAAGATATACTGTGGTTGTTAAGATAGACTGTCTGTGGTTGTTAAGATACTGTCTCTGGTTGTTAAGATAGACTGTCTGTGGTTAAGATATACTGTGGTTAAGATAGACTGTCTGTGGTTGTTAAGATAGACTGTCTGCGGTTAAGATAAACTGCGGTTAAGATACACTGTCTGCGGTTAAGATAGACTGTGGTTAAGATAGACTATCTGTGGTTGCTAAGATAGACTGCGGCTAAGATAGACTGTCTGCGGTTAAGATAGACTGTGGTTAAGATAGGCTGTCTGTGGTTGTTAAGATAGACTGTCTGTGGTTGCTAAGATAGACTGTCTGTGGTTAAGATAGACTGCGGTTAAGATAGACTGTCTGCGGTTAAGATAGACTGTGGTTAAGATACGCTGTCTATGGTTGTTAAGATAGGCTGTCTGTGGTTAAGATAGACTGTCGGTGGTTGTTAAGAAAGACTGTCGGTGGTTGTTAAGATAGACTGTCGGTGGTTGTTAAGATAGACTGTCGGTGATTGTTAAGATTGTCTGTGGTTGTTAAGATAGACTGTCTGTGGTTGTTAAGATAGACTGGCTGTGGTTGTTAAGATAGACTGGCTGTGGTTGTTAAGATAGACTGTCGGTGGTTGTTAAGATAGACTGTCGGTGATTGTTAAGATTGTCTGTGGTTGTTAAGATAGACTGTCGGTGATTGTTAAGATTGTCTGTGGTTAAGATAGACTGTCGGTGATTGTTAAGATTGTCTGTGGTTGTTAAGAAAGACTGGCTGTGGTTAAGATAGACTGTCTGTGGTTGTTAAGATAGACTGTCGGTGATTAAGATTGTCTGTGGTTGTTAAGATAGACTGTCTGTGGTTAAGATAGACTGTCTGTTGTTAAGATAGACTGTCTGTGGTTAAGATAGACTGGCTGTGGTTGTTAAGATAGACTGTCTGTGGTTAAGATAGACTGTCTGTTGTCAAGAAAGACTGTCGTTAAGATTGTCTGTGGTTGTTAAGATAGACTGTCTGTGGTTAAGATACTGTGGTTGTTAAGATAGACTGTCAGCGGTTGTTAAGATACTGTGGTTGTTAAGATCGACTGCCTGTGATTGTTAAGATTGTCTGTGGTTGTTAAGATAGACTGTCTATGGTTAAGATAGACAGTCTGTGGTTAAGATAGACTGTCTGTGGTTGTTAAGATAGACTGTCGGTGGTTGTTAAGATACTGTCGGTGGTTGTTAAGATAGACTGTCGGTGGTTAAGATAGACTGTCTGTGGTTGTTAAGATAGACTGGCTGTATTGTTAAGATAGACTGGCTGTGGTTAAGATAGACTGGCTGTGGTTAAGATACTGTCTGTGGTTAAGATAGACTGTGGTTAAGATAGACTGTCTGTGGTTGTTAAGATAGACTGTCTGTGGCTGTTAAGATAGACTGTCTGTGGTTAAGATAGACTGTCTGTGGTTGTTAAGATAGACTGTCTGTGGTTGTTAAGATAGACTGTCTGTGGTTGTTAAGATAGACTGTCTGTGGTTAAGATAGACTGTCTGTGGTTGTTAAGATAGACTGGCTGTATTGTTAAGATAGACTGGCTGTGGTTGTTAAGATAGACTGGCTGTGGTTAAGATACTGTCTGTGGTTAAGATAGACTGTCTGTGGTTGTTAAGATAGACTGTCTGTGGTTGTTAAGATAGACTGTCTGTGGTTGTTAAGATAGACTGTCTGTGGTTAAGATAGACTGTCTGTGGTTGTTAAGATAGACTGTGGTTGTTAAGATAGACTGTCTGTGGTTGATAAGATAGACTGTCTGTGGTTGTTAAGAAAGACTGTCTGTGGTTGTTAAGAAAGACTGTCTGTGGTTGTTAAGAAAGACTGTCTGTGGTTGTTAAGAAAGACTGTCTGTGGTTAAGAAAGACTGTCTGTGGTTGTTAAGATAGACTGTCTGTGGTTAAGATAGACTGTCTGTGGTTAAGATAGACTGTCTGCGGTTAAGATAGACTGTCTGCGGTTAAGATAGACTGTCTGTGGTTAAGATAGACTGTCTGTGGTTAAGATAGACTGTCTGTGGTTAAGATAGACTGTCTGTGGTTAAGATAGACTGTCTGTGGTTAAGATAGACTGTCTGTGGTTAAGATAGACTGGCTGTGGTTAAGATAGACTGGCTGTGGTTAAGATAGATTGTCTGTGGTTAAGAAAGACTGTCGTTAAGATAGACTGTCTGTGGTTAAGATAGACTGTCTGTGGTTAAGATAGACTGTCTGTGGTTAAGATACTGTGGTTGTTAAGATAGACTGTCGGTGGTTGTTAAGATAGACTGTCTGTGGTTGTTGAGATAGCCTGTCTGGGGCTTTTAAGAAACTGTCTGGGGCTGTTAAGAAACTGTCTGTGGCTGTTAAGATAGACTGTCTGTGGTTAAGATACTGTCTCTGGTTGTTAAGATAGACTGTCTGTGGTTAAGATATACTGTGGTTGTTAAGATAGACTGTCTGTGGTTAAGATATACTGTGGTTAAGATAGACTGTCTGTGGTTGTCAAGATAGACTGTCTGCGGCTAAGATAAACTGCGGTTAAGATAGACTGTCTGCGGTTAAGATAGACTGTGGTTAAGATAGACTGTCTGTGGTTGCTAAGATAGACTGTCTGTGGTTAAGATAGACTGTCTGTGGTTGTTAAGATAGACTGTCTGTGGTTGCTAAGATAGACTGTCTGTGGTTAAGATAGACTGCGGTTAAGATAGACTGTCTGCGGTTAAGATAGACTGTGGTTAAGATACGCTGTCTGTGGTTGTTAAGATAGGCTGTCTGTGATTGTTAAGATAGACTGTCGGTGGTTGTTAAGAAAGACTGTCGGTGGTTGTTAAGATAGACTGTCGGTGATTGTTAAGACTGTCTGTGGTTGTTAAGGTAGACTGTCTGTGGTTAAGATAGACTGTCTGTGGTTGTTAAGGTAGACTGTCTGTGGTTGTTAAGGTAGACTGTCTGTGGTTAAGGTAGACTGTGGTTGTTAAGGTAGACTGTCTGTGGTTAAGGTAGACTGTGGTTGTTAAGGTAGACTGTCTGTGGTTAAGGTAGACTGTCTGTGGTTAAGGTAGACTGTCTGTGGTTGTTAAGGTAGACTGTCTGTGGTTGTTAAGGTAGACTGTCTGTGGTTGTTAAGGTAGACTGTCTGTGGTTAAGGTAGACTGTCTGTGGTTGTTAAGGTAGACTGGGGTTGTTAAGGTAGACTGTCTGTGGTTGTTAAGGTAGATTGTCTGTGGTTGTTAAGGTAGACTGTCTGTGGTTGTTAAGGTAGACTGGGGTTGTTAAGGTAGACTGTCTGTGGTTGTTAAGGTAGACTGTCTGTGGTTGTTAAGGTAGACTGTCTGGGGTTGTTAAGGTAGACTGTCTGGGGTTGTTAAGGTAGACTGTCTGTGGTTGTTAAGGTAGACTGTCTGTGGTTGTTAAGGTAGACTGGGGTTGTTAAGGTAGACTGTCTGGGGTTGTTAAGGTAGACTGTCTGGGGTTGTTAAGGTAGACTGTCTGTGGTTAAGGTAGACTGTCTGGGGTTGTTAAGGTAGACTGTCTGGGGTTGTTAAGGTAGACTGTCTGTGGTTAAGGTAGACTGTCTGGGGTTGTTAAGGTAGACTGTCTGGGGTTGTTAAGGTAGACTGTCTGGGGTTGTTAAGGTAGACTGTCTGGGGTTGTTAAGGTAGACTGTCTGGGGTTGTTAAGGTAGACTGTCTGGGGTTGAATTGCTTGTAATATAATGTACAAAAAATAATAAGCAGTTACCTCTTGGGAACGTCTTCAATGTTTAATGGCTGACGCAGCTGACGCAGCTGACGCAGCTGACAACCTTGAAAGTGCACGTTATATTTTGTTTGTGTGGGGGGAAAATTTATCAATAATACAAAAGTGGTTAATGAAACTTTGGATAATTAACAGCCGTAACTGGATAATTACTCTTCTGATAGATTGTTCGCATCGCTATTGGGCCGCGCGGACAGGCTGCGCAGACGCTCCTGATTGAGTTGGCTTGTGCGCAGTTTACCTGTTTGAGCTGCTACCCCTGACGTTAGCTGGTGAAAACTTTATTTTCCAACAAGGCGCTGCATAGCAGCAGGCGCATCAACACTGTCTGCGTTCAAACCATACCCCCGGCCGGGATTGAACCCGCGGTCATAGTCTCAAAACTCCAGCCCGTCGCAGTTCAATCCCGGCCGGGGGTATGGTTTGTTTGCAATCGTGTCATTACGATTTCTTGAGGCACTGTCTGCGTTGAATTGACCCGTGGGGCTGTCACGGGAGCCACGATGGATTTGTTGCTACCGGCGATTATCCGTGATACCTACGGTATCGCAAATGAAGAGATATGTGGTGTAGCACTTAATGGGACGACACGGATCTTCGTTAAATTGACGTCAGCAAATGTCTACGAAGCAGTGGTTGATAAGTATCAAGAGACCATTATAGCCGTCAATTCAGGTGTATCAGTACGTCTTCATGATGTATCACGATACTACACATGGGTAAAAATCAAGAATGTGCCTTTTGAAGCGACTGATTTTGTTATAAAAGATGAACTACGTAATTATGGTACGGTTCATATGGCCTCTGCAGGTCGGTGGGCCGCTGGGCCATATGCTGGAGCGTTGGAGGGAACATATTCAGTCAAAATGACCTTACGCCATCCCATACCATCCTATGTTATGTTGCAAGCATTTCGAACTCAAGTATATGTAACATATGCAGGGCAACGTTGTACGTGTCGGCTGTGTGGGTCGTATGACCACATAGCGGTGCAGTGTGGTAAGCGTCGTGGGAATCTCCAACTATCGCAACAGTAACAATCGCAAGAGGTCGAGGAAGGTGAGGGACGAGAACAGTCTTATGCTAACCCGTCTCGACAACGGTCATCTTGGAGTGATGAGGTAGAAAAAGCACAGGAGAATGCTTTGGAGGATGCAATACAGCGAGGAGAATCACCGTCACTGGACATAAAGTATTTGAAGAGACTCTGCCCACTATGGGGGAAGAGGATGTAGCGGCGCCTTTAGTGAAGGCACTGGATGTTTTGTTAGACGAGTCGATCGTCAACCGTGTGGAGGATCCAGGTGCAATTTTGGGATCGGTTGAGCATCATGGTGAGGCAACGGATGGAAGCATTGAGTCTAGTGTCGCATGGTATGACGGTGAATGTAGCAGAAGTGGAGGTGCATCACGATAGTACTAAAGAAATCCCAATGCAGGTGGAGGGTAGGACGCGAGAGCGAACTGTAACCCCATCGGACTCGGACAACGTGCTTACTCCTGCCCAAAGGCCAGGGAAAAAGTCTTGGGCGGATGTACAGAGGAAATGGAACAGTGAATCCACGAAACAAGAGTTTATCAAGGTGGTTCCCAAAAAAGGGGGAAGGGATAGAGGTGTTGTAAAATGTATAAGTGAAAAGTCTATACCTAGAACGAAAGGAAAATCCCATTAATTGACTTTAAGGTTTTGACAATAAATATTAACGGTTTGAGATCTGATCGGAAGCGAAAGTGGTTTAATGAATTTTCGGTGCGTCTAGATGTGGATGTGGTATTTCTCCAAGAGCACAATTACAGAATTGGATATGAGTTAGAAATGGATGGTTACGATGTGTATATGGAATATGCGACGAGGTTAAAAGGGGGCGTCGCCATTCTGGTAAAGGAAATTAGCCCGTTTGTAGTACGGCATAGTGAAAGGGGGGAGGGGAGAGTGATTAGGGTGGATGGTTTATGGGGTAGAGTACACATAAGTTTTGTAGGTGTATATGGGCCGGCCGAGGGAGATGTATGACTTAAAACTCATTTTGTACAAGATGTATTAGTATATTATCTACGTAGTTTACCAAATGTAGCAATAATAGGGGGCGACTGGAATTGTGTAATACGACGAAAAGATGTGGAGCCTCGAGGAGCGGGTTGTTGCTTGGGGTTCCTGGGAGATTTATTGACGAGTGTGGGTTTAATGGATGTGTGTGGGGGGGGGGGGGGGGGCATAGTGGAGCAGACGTTCATTAGACGAGATTATGCGGCGAGATTGGATAGAATGTACGTGTCTTGTGTGGTTACAGTGCGGAGAGTGAATGTGATAAATGTTGTTTTTTCGGATCATAGAGGAGTTGTAATGGATGTAGATATTGAGGGCGTGCCTAGGAGGGGTCCATCATTTTGGAAATTGAATGTAAAGTTATTGAAGAGAGAGGAAAGTCGTTTGTCTTTTGGGCATATGTGGGAACGCCTTGTGGTTGAAGCACCTGGAGATGTGGCTTTGGTTAATTGGTGGGAAACGATAGCCAAAAAGCGAATTAAGGAATATTATATTAGTCAAGGGGTGAGATATAATCAGTTACAGTATGGTTTCCAACGATATTTAGAGGGGCAGTTGCACGACTGCTATGTACAAGCGAATGCTAATTATCCTGTTATAGAAATTGAAAGAATTAAGGAGCAACTAAGAAATTTACAAAACGAAAGGTTTGATGGGGAAAGGCTTAAGGGTGGAATCGAAGAGGTTTTGTGGGGAGATCGGCCGTCGGCGTGTGTTGAGGAATCAACACAGACGTCGCAAGGCAATGGAGTTAATGGGGTTGAATGTTCAGGTAGGTATGCAGGGATATAGAGTGAATCAGGTGTTGACGACGACGGAGGGTATGAGTGGGTATATTGATGCTTGGGTTAAATTGAAAACGCAAAGTGTTGGAATAAGTGAAATTGCATTGCAGTCAATCGGTAGGTTTGTGCAGTGTGAGCTGGAGGAGCATGATGGTTTGATGTTGGGAGGGCCGATAACGGAGTGTGAGACTTGGGAGGCTTTATCTGTGGCGCAATTAGGTAAGGCGCCAGGAATTGATGGGTTGCCCAGCGACTTTTATCTTCAAAATTGGAACGTTTTAAAGGGGTTTTTGGTACGTTTATTCAATATAATGAAGCGGGATGAGGTTTTAGGGGAACAACAAGGGTTGGCTGTGGTCGTCCTAGTTCCTAAAGGTGAGCCATTAACGGTTAAAGATTATCTTGCAATCTCGATATTATGTGGGGACTACAAAAATTTTGGAAGGATCTTGGCTAACAGAATAAAAAAAGTCCTGGGCAAAGTGATTGACAAGGGACAATATGGGGTGCCGGGTAGGTCTATGTATGAAGGTCACGGTATGATTAGAAGTTTTATTGAAGAAAGAGTAAGATTGGGAGGGAGGGGGGTATTGGCTATAAATTGGGAGGCGGCATATGATAGTGTGGAACGGGAGACGTTATGGAAGATCATGAGATGGCAGGGGTTTGGGGCGGAAATTATATCATGGGCCAAATTAATGTATCAGGAGGCAACCTTGCGTGTGCAGGTGAATGGGAGGTTGGGAGATCGAATTCAGATGGGAAGGGGTTTGCGTCAAGGTTGTCCCCTTTCACAATTTTTTTTTTGCTTGTTTTCAAGATCCCTTTTATATAGGGATAAGGGTTTTATTGGCAGCAAATGGGATGGGTAATGTAAGGGGTGGAGGAGCGGGCATTGTTGGATATGTCGACGATACGACGAATTTGGTGAGAGAAAACATGGATTTGCTTCGGGTAGAAAAGTTAGTGAAAGTTTTTGAAAAGGCTACTGGCATGACGATTAATACGGGGAAAACAAAGTATATGAATCTTGGAAAAGGGCCACGTGAGGAAGGAATGGTTGCTGAAAGGTGGGAAAGGGTGGACCAAATGAAGATATGTGGGATCGTTTATGTGATATCAAGTTAGCACAACAAATAAATTCCGTGCGTATCGTTGATAGTGTTGTGAAGCGCCTCAGTGGTTTAAGAGCTGCTAATTTAAGTTTGCAACAAAGGGTGATTACAACGAATGTGCTATTATATAGTAAACTATGGCATGTTACAGTAATATTTCCGATACTTCGTTGTGAGTTAAAAAGGTTACAAAAAAGTGTTTTTAGATTCATTTGGGGAACAGGGAGCGAATGGTTAAGTAGAGCGGTTGTCACACTCCCGGTTGGCTGTGGAAGGCTGGGTCTTATAGATGCCGAAAAGAGGATAATAAGTATGTATTTAAAAAGTAGTTATAAGCGGGAGGGGGGTGCGAAAGGAGATGGTCTTCATAGGATACATCAGGATATGCGACGGTGGTGGGTGGGTAGGGAGTTCATGATAGGTGAGGCAATGTTACGGGTCTTAATAAACGTGAGGGATCCTTCACAAATTAAATTGAGAAATCTTGATAGGGTAGAATGGTAGATGGTAAGGCTGTGGTAGCAGCGGTAGAAGGAGTTTATCCGATGTATGATTGGCGTAATATTTGGGGGCGTTTAAACAAATTGCGTTTAAAAACCTAAAGTCAGAGAAGTTATGTATTGATTTTTACATGGAATCTTGCTGTCAGGAATGGTTTTATTCTATAAGAGAATACGAGAGGATGGGAAATGCAAGGATTGTGGAGGATTGGCGACTATTTATCATACGGTGTATTTTTGCGATTGTATTGAACTTATAAGGGTTTGGATGGGTAAGGTTTTAAGGTTAGTGGGGGAGGGGGTTTGCAGGTCTTGAGGGTTTTAAGTTTAGATATAACTGGGGTGAATAAAAGGGTTGAGAATGCGATTGGGTATATGATTACGGATTATATATGATGTGGGCTATGAGGGAGGCGGACGTGCGTGCAAGAATTAATGCGTTGGCAGCAACTTTTTATAGGACACAGTGTAGGAATAAAGGGGTGTACGGAGGGAGATGGGAGAGAGATTTTAGTGAGGGTTATCGAAATTTCACATTAAGGGATTTATGGGATTTGCAAAGCGGGTAAGGGGATACAACGGGCTATTTTCCTAGAATGGGGAGTGAGCATGGAGAGTTGTTTTTATGGATGTATAATTGAGTTTTGATGTCTAGGGGCAATAGGGTTATTGCCCCGAGGGTTTCAGGTACTACACAGTTATCATTTGGAAGTGTGTTGCACTATGATTGCATATTATTAGTTTTCATGTATAAATCATTTCAAGGACTTTATGATGAAATTTTCAATGAGATTCAAATATGTTATAGGTGTCTTTAATGATTTAGATTCAATTGTAAATTGGAAAAAGTTCTTTATTTTCAGTTTAATTACAGAGTTTTTCTTATGTAAAGCACAACTTAAATGGTGTAAATTAGAAAATAGGTAGGTTTGATATTTTAAGGTTCTTTTTTCCTTTTAATGTATTTATCGAAGGAGGCAATATGATGAATATTGCTAAGATTTGTTAACGGAAAATTTTCTGTACTCTTGGAGTTAATACATGTGACTGCATTATTCTTTGTTGAATGGAGGTATTATTATAATTGAAGGTGGATGTGAATGTGTTAAATATGTCAGTATGTAATATATTAAAATTCCTTTGTTTAGCACATGTAGGAGAACTGACAGTCAGAAATATTTACCTTTGTTTAGCACATGTAGGAGAACTGACAGTCAGAAATATTTAGAATGAGAAGAGTGGGATTTCCTTTTTATTGTTTTTTATTCGTTGTAAATATGTACATCAACGATTTAGAATAGTTAGTGGGTTTTTGGTAAATTTATAGTTTGTTACGATAATCATATTGTAGTAGGAATACTAGGCTTAGGTAGATGGTATAACTTATGATAATGGTGTAATGCTTCTTGACATTACAAGACTATTTATTATAACAAGGTGGTTCAATGTTTTTATGGCAAGCAATTTATTGGAAAAAATTTGAACGTATTCTCATAAAGAGAGGAATGTATCAATAGACCTGTGCTGATTACTGTAGTGGTTTGTATATGAGGTTTCTAAATTTATGTAGGTCCATTCTTATTCTATATTCCTTTCTTGTGTTCAGAGCAGAAGGAATTTGAAAAAAAAAAATAATGAAGGATAATTGTACTGTACATATATCAATTCCGAGCTAATTAAGAGATACAATGCTTAATTTGATGAAGAATTAGGTTGCATTTTTACTATTGTTAACTTATACATACGTATTTAGTTTAGGACAGTTTAAGCTTCGGCATCAGATATAGTATTGGTTATAGTTGTTATAATGTTAACAATGTAATGGTAATAGGTATTGTTTCAATATCCGATGTAAGGATTTTCATTCAGTGCAATACATTTGTTTGAATTTTCTTGTGCCTCATGTTTGTGTATGGTTTTAAATAAAATATAAAAAAAAATTACTCTTGTGATCGGCTTCAAACTATCACTGCTCGTGCGGTTCACAGAACACAATGTTCACCGTCTTATTAACTAGCAAAACTCCCGATTTCTTAATTTTATTGAATAAAAAGAAGTTATATTAACTAAAATGATTCTTTAGATCGACCCAAAAATTATAATGATGCATTTTGTATTGATCATCATCCATAAGTTTATTAACAGTAAGTGTAAATTATAATGAATTATTATATATGAATAATCATCATCCATAAGTTTATTAACAGTAAGTGTAAATTATAATGAATTATTATATATGAATAATCATCATCCATAAGTATATTATTAGTAAGTGAAAATTTAAAATATTCCTGAAATTGCTAAAAAGTTTGGAATAGTTTGAATCTGATAATTTACTCGAATGCCTCTTCTGATCGTCTTCAAACTTTCTCCATTGGTGGATTTTATTAACAAAATATTTGATGCTGACTTTGATCTGTGATGATTTCAATTTGCCAAATATACCAAGTGTTTATTTCAGTGTAATAACAAGAATTTTGATATGAACTATTTTCTTTATTGATAAGACACTGTATGACTCGCTCGCAATTTTTTTAAAGCAATTTTATGAAAAAAAAAATATCCTGAAACAATAGTTTAATGAATGTGTAGAGATTTTTTAACTAAATATAAAGGTAAAGAAAACCTGCGATATTTTTGTTTATATCAAGAAATGACTTTAATATTTTCGGAACATTGGCGGCAAAACTTTCTTGTGTGTTATACATTTTTTCTTTCTCGAAAACGGCTTATTTGATAAGCTTCAAACTTTCATTACTAGTGTAATGTATACAGAACTAGACTTTTTGGGATATATGCTGGTGTTGGTGGCTTGTGAACAACGATACATAGGGCACTGGTGTTGATGACCTGTGAACAATGATACATAGGACACTGGTGTTGATGACCTGTGAACAATGATACATAGGACACTGGTATTGGTGGCTTGTGAACAATGATACATAGGACACTGGTGTTGGTGGCTTGTGAACAATGATACATCAGACACTGGTGTTGGTGGCTTGTGAACAATGATACATCAGACACTGGTGTTGGTGGCTTGTGAACAATGATACATCAGACACTGGTGTTGGTGGCTTGTGAACAATGATACATAGGACACTGGTGTTGGTGGCTTGTGAACAATGATACATAGGACACTGGTGTTGGTGGCTTGTGAACAATGATACATAGGACACTGGTGTTGGTGGCTTGTGAACAATGATACATAGGACAATGGTGTTGGTGGCTTGTGAACAATGATACATAGGACACTGGTGTTGGTGGCTTGTGAACAATGATACATAGGACACTGGTGTTGGTGGCTTGTGAACAATGATACATAGGACACTGGAGTTGGTGGCTTGTGAACAATGATACATAGGACACTGGTGTTGGTGGCTTGTGAACAATGATACATAGGACACTGGTGTTGGTGACTTGTGAACAATGATACATAGGACACTGGAATTTGTGGCTTGTGAACAATGATACATAGGACACTGGTGTTGGTGGCTTGTGAACAATGATACATAGGACACTGGTGTTGGTGGCTTGTGAACAATGATACATAGGACACTGGAGTTGGTGGCTTGTGAACAATGATACATAGGACACTGGTGTTGGTGGCTTGTGAACAATGATACATAGGACACTGGAGTTGGTGGCTTGTGAACAATGATACATAGGACACTGGCGATGGTGGCCTGTGTACAATGATACATAGGACACTGGTGTTGGTGGCTTGTGAACAATGATACATAGGACACTGGTATTGGTGGCTTGTGAACAATGATACATAGGACACTGGAGTTGGTGGCTTGTGAACAATGATACATAGGACACTGGTGTTGGTGGCTTGTGAACAATGATACATAGGACACTGGTGTTGGTGGCTTGTGAACAATGATACATAGGACACTGGTGTTGGTGGCTTGTGAACAATGATACATAGGACACTGGAGTTGGTGGCTTGTGAACAATGATACATAGGACACTGGAGTTGGTGGCTTGTGAACAATGATACATAGGACACTGGCGATGGTGGCCTGTGTACAATGATACATAGGACACTGGTGTTGGTGGCTTGTGAACAATGATACATAGGACACTGGTATTGGTGGCTTGTGAACAATGATACAAAGGACACTGGAGTTGGTGGCTTGTGAACAATGATACATAGGACACTGGTGTTGGTGGCTTGTGAACAATGATACATAGGACACTGGTGTTGGTGGCTTGTGAACAATGATACATAGGACACTGGTATTGGTGGCTTGTGAACAATGATACATAGGACACTGGAGTTGGTGGCTTGTGAACAATGATACATAGGACACTGGTGTTGGTGGCTTGTGAACAATGATACATAGGACACTGGTGTTGGTGGCTTGTGAACAATGATACATAGGACACTGGCGATGGTGGCCTGTGTACAATGATACATAGGACACTGGTGTTGGTGGCTTGTGAACAATGATACATAGGACACTGGTATTGGTGGCTTGTGAACAATGATACATAGGACACTGGAGTTGGTGGCTTGTGAACAATGATACATAGGACACTGGTGTTGGTGGCTTGTGAACAATGATACATAGGACACTGGTGTTGGTGGCTTGTGAACAATGATACATAGGACACTGGTGTTGGTGGCTTGTGAACAATGATACATAGGACACTGGTGTTGGTGGCTTGTGAACAATGATACATAGGACACTGGTATTGGTGGCTTGTGAACAATGATACATAGGACACTGGTGTTGGTGACCTGTGAACAATGATATAGGACACTGGTGTTGGTGACCTGTGAACAATGATACATAGGACACTGGTGTTGGTGACCTGTGAACAATGATACATAGGACACTCGTGTTGGTGACCTGTGAACAATGATACATAGGACACTGGTGTTGGTGACCTGTGAACAATGATATATAGGACACTGGTGTTGGTGACCTTTGAACAATGATACATAGGACACTGGTGTTGGTGGCTTGTGAACAATGATACATAGGACACTGGTATTGGTGGCTTGTGAACAATGATACATAGGACACTGGTGTTGGTGGCTTGTGAACAATGATATATAGGACACTGGTGTTGGTGGCTTGTGAACAATGATACATAGGACACTCGTGTTGGTGACCTGTGAACAATGATACATAGGACACTGGTGTTGGTGGCTTGTGAACAATGATACATAGGACACTGGTGTTGGTGGCTTGTGAACAATGATACATAGGACACTCGTGTTGGTGACCTGTGAACAATGATACATAGGACACTGGTGTTGGTGACCTGTGAACAATGATATATAGGACACTGGTGTTGGTGACCTATGAACAATGATACATAGGACACTGGTGTTGGTGGCTTGTGAACAATGATACATAGGACACTGGTATTGGTGGCTTGTGAACAATGATACATAGGACACTGGTGTTGGTGGCTTGTGAACAATGATACATAGGACACTGGTATTGGTGGCTTGTGAACAATGATACATAGGACACTGGTGTTGGTGGCTTGTGAACAATGATACATAGGACACTGGTGTTGGTGGCTTGTGAACAATGATACATAGGACACTGGTATTGGTGGCTTGTGAACAATGATACATAGGACACTGGTGTTGGTGGCTTGTGAACAATGATACATAGGACACTGGTCTTGGTGGCTTGTGAACAATGATACATAGGACACTGGTGTTGGTGGCTTGTGAACAATGATACATAGGACACTGGTATTGGTGGCTTGTGAACAATGATACATAGGACACTGGTGTTGGTGACCTGTGAACAATGATATATAGGACACTGGTGTTGATCTGTGAACAATGATACATAGGACACTGGTGTTGGTGACCTGTGAACAATGATACATAGGACACTGGTGTTGGTGGCTTATGAACAATGATACATAGGACACTGGTATTGGTGGCTTGTGAACAATGATACATAGGACACTGGTATTGGTGGCTTGTGAACAATGATAGGACACTGGTGTTGGTGACCTGTGAACAATGATACATAGGACACTGGTGTTGGTGGCTTGTGAACAATGATACATAGGACACTGGTATTGGTGGCTTGTGAACAATGATACATAGGACACTGGTATTGGTGGCTTGTGAACAATGATAGGACACTGGTGTTGGTGACCTGTGAACAATGATACATAGGACACTGGTGTTGGTGGCTTGTGAACAATGATACATAGGACACTGGTATTGGTGGCTTGTGAACAATGATACATAGGACACTGGTATTGGTGGCTTGTGAACAATGATACATAGGACACTGGTGTTGGTGACCTGTGAACAATGATACATAGGACACTGGTGTTGGTGACCTGTGAACAATGATACATAGGACACTCGTGTTGGTGACCTGTGAACAATGATACATAGGACACTCGTGTTGGTGACCTGTGAACAATGATACATAGGACACTGGTGTTGGTGACCTGTGAACAATGATACATAGGACACTGGTGTTGGTGGCTTGTGAACAATGATACATAGGACACTGGTGTTGGTGACCTGTGAACAATGATACATAGGACACTGGTGTTGGTGGCTTGTGAACAATGATACATAGGACACTGGTGTTGGTGGCTTGTGAACAATGATACATAGGACACTGGTATTGGTGGCTTGTGAACAATGATACATAGGACACTGGTATTGGTGGCTTGTGAACAATGATACATAGGACACTGGTATTGGTGGCTTGTGAACAATGATACATAGGACACTGGTATTGGTGGCTTGTGAACAATGATACATAGGACACTGGTATTGGTGGCTTGTGAACAATGATACATAGGACACTGGTGTTGGTGGCTTGTGAACAATGATACATAGGGCACTGGTGTTGGTGGCTTGTGAACAATGATACATAGGGCACTGGTATTGGTTGCTTGTGAACAATGATACATAGGACACTGGTGTTGGTGGCTTGTGAACAATGATACATAGGACACTGGTGTTGGTGGCTTGTGAACAATGATACATAGGACACTGGTGTTGGTGGCTTGTGAACAATGATACATAGGGCAATGGTGTTGGTGGCTTGTGAACAATGATACATAGGACACTGGTGTTGGTGGCTTGTGAACAATGATACATAGGACACTGGTGTTGGTGGCTTGTGAACAATGATACATAGGACACTGGTGTTGGTGGCTTGTGAACAATGATACATAGGGCAATGGTGTTGGTGGCTTGTGAACAATGATACATAGGACACTGGTGTTGGTGGCTTGTGAACAATGATACATAGGACACTGGTGTTGGTGACATGTGAACAATGATACATAGGACACTGGTGTTGGTGGCCTGTGAACAATGATACATAGGACACTGGTGTTGGTGGCTTGTGAACAATGATACATAGGACACTGGTGTTGGTGGCTTGTGAACAATGATACATAGGACACTGGAAATGGTGGCTTGTGAACAATGATACATAGGACACTGGTGTTGGTGGCATGTGAACAATGATACATAGTCGCTGGTGTTGGTGGATAGTGAACAATGATACATAGGACACTGGTATTGGTGGCTTGTGAACAATGATACATAGGACACTGGTGTTGGTGTCCTGTGAACAATGATATATAGGGCACTGGCGTTAGTGGCCTGTGAACAATGATACATAGGACACTGGCGTTAGTGGCCTGTGTACAATGATACATAGGACACTGGCGTTAGTGGCCTGTGAACAATGATACATAGGACACTGGCGTTAGTGGCCTGTGAACAATGATACATAGGACACTGGCGTTAGTGGCCTGTGTACAATGATACATAGGACACTGGCGTTGGTGGCCTGTGTACAATGATACATGGGACACTTGTGTTGGTGACCTGTGAACAATGATATATAGGGCACTGGCGTTAGTGGCCTGTGAACAATGATACATAGGACACTGGCGTTAGTGGCCTGTGAACAATGATACCATAGGACACTGGCGTTGGTGGCCTGTGTACAATGATACATGGGACACTGGTGTTGGTGACCTGTGAACAATGATATATATAGGGCACTGGCGTTAGTGGCCTGTGAACAATGATACATAGGACACTGGCGTTGGTGGCCTGTGTACAGTAATACATGGGACACTGGTGTTGGTGACCTGTGAACAATGATACATAGGGCACTGGCGTTAGTGGCCTGTGAACAATGATACATAGGACACTGGCGTTAGTAGCCTGTGAACAATGATACATAGGACACTGGCGATGGTGGCCTGTGTACAATGATACATAGGACACTGGCGTTAATGGCCTGTGAACAATGATACATAGGACACTGGCGTTGGTGGCCTGTGTACAATGATACATGGGACACTGGTGTTGGTGACCTGTGAACAATGATACATAGGGCACTGGCGTTAGTGGCCTGTGAACAATGATACATAGGACACTGGCGTTAGTGGCCTGTGAATAATGATACATAGGGCACTGGTGTTAGTGGCTTGTGAACAATAATACATAGGACACTGGTGTCGGTGGCCTGTGAACAATGAAATATAAGAAATTGGTGGCCTGTGAACGATGATACATAGGACACTGGTGGCTTGTGAACAATGATACATAGGACACTGGTGGCATGTGAACAATGATACATAGGGCGCTGGTGTTGGTGACATATGAACAATGATACATAGGGCACTGGTGTTGGTGGCTTGTGAACAATGATACATAGGGCACTGGCGTTGGTGTCCTGTGAAAGATGATACATTAAAGCACTGGCGTTAGTGGCTTGTGAACAATGATACATAGGGCACTGGTGTTGGTGGCCTGTGAACGATGATACATAAGGCACTGGTGTTGGTGGCCTATGAACAATGATACATAAGACATTGGTGGCTTGTGAACGATGATACATAGGACACTGGTGGCCTGTGAACAATGATACATAGGACACTGGTGGCATGTGAACAATGATACATAGGGCGCTGGTGTTGGTGACATGTGAACAATGATACATAGGGCACTGGTGTTGGTGGCTTGTGAACAATGATACATAGGGCACTGGTGTTGGTGGCTTGTGAACAATGATACATAGGACACTGGTGGTGGTGACCTGTGAACAATGATACATAAGGCACTGGTGTTAGTTTTCTTGTGAATAATGACACTTAGGGTACTGGTGTTGGTGGCCTGTGAACAATGATACATAGGACGATGGTGTTGGTGGCCTGTGAACAATGAGACATAGGACACTGGTGTTGGTGACCTGTGAACAATGATACATAGGACACTGGTGTTGGTGACCTGTGAACAATGATACATAGGACGCTGGTGTTGGTGGCCTGTGAACAATGATACATAGGACGCTGGTGTTGGTGGCATGTGAACAATGAGACATAGGACGCTGGTGTTGGTGGCTTGTGAACAATGATACATAGGACACTGGTGTTGGTGGCTTGTGAACAATGATACATAGGACACTGGTGTTGGTGACCTGTGAACAATGATACATAGAACACTGGTGTTGGTGGTCTGTAGACAATGATACATAGGACACTGGTGTTGGTGGCCTGTGAACAATGATAAATAGGACACTGGTGTTGGTGGCCTGTGAACAATGATACATAGGGCACTGGCGTTGGTGGCCTGTGTATAATGATACATAGGCACTGGTGTTGGTTTTCCTGTGAATAATGATACATAGGGCACTGGTGTTGGTGGCCTGTAAACAATGATACATAGGGCACTGGTGTTGGTGGCTTGTGAACAATGATACATAGGACACTGATGGCCTGTGAACAATGAAACATAGGACCCTCCTGGCCAGTGAACAATAATACATAGGGCACTAGTGTTGGTGGCCTGTGAACAATGATACATAGGACATTGGTGGCCTGTGAACGATGATACATAGGACACTGGCGTTGGTGGCCTGTGAACAATGATACATAGGACACTGGTGTTGGTGGCCTGTGAACAATGATACATTGAAGCACTGGCGTTAGTGGCCTGTGAACAATGATACATAGGGCACTGGTGTTGGTGGCTTGTGAACAATGGTACATAGGACACTGATGGCCTGTGAACAATGAAACATAGGACCCTCCTGGCCTGTGAACAATGATGCATAGGGCACTGGTGTTGGTGGCCTGTGAACGATGATACATAGGACACTGCCGTTGGTGGCCTGTGAACAATGATACATAGGACACTGGTGGCCTGTGAACAATGATACATAAGACAATGGTGGCCTGTGAACAATGATACACAGGACACTGGTGGCCTGTGAACAATGATACATAGACACTGGTGTTGCTTTTCTTGTGAATAATGATACTTAGGGCACTGGTGTTGGTGGCCTGTGAACAATGATACATTAAAGCACTGTCGTTGGTGGCCTGTGAACAATGATACATAGGGCACTGGTGTTGGTGACCTGTGAACAATGATACATTAAAGCACTGGCGTTGGTGGCCTGTGAACAATGATACATAGGACACTGGTGTTGGTGGCCTGTGAACAATGACACATTAAAGCACTGGCGTTGGTGGCCTGTGGACAATGATACATAGGACGCTGGTGTTGGTGGCCTGTGAACAATGATACTTAGAACACTGGTGTTGGTGGCCTATGAACAATGATACATAGGACACTGGTGTTGGTGGCCTGTGAACAATGATACTTAGAACACTGGTGTTGGTGGCCTGTGAACAATGATACTAAGGACACTGGTGTTGGTGGCCTTCGAACAATGATAGAGAACACTGGCGTTGGTGGCCTGTGAACAGTGATACATAGGACACTGGTGTTGGTGGCCTGTGAACAATGATACATAGGACACTGGTGTTGGTGGCCTGTGAACAATGATACATAGGACACTGGTGGTGACCTGTGAACAATGATACATAGGGCACTGGTGTTGGTGGCTTGTGAAAAATGATACATTAAAGCACTGGTGTTAGTGGCATGTGAACAATGATACATAGGACACTGGTGCTGGTGGCCTGTAAACAATGATAAATAGGACACTGGTGTTCGTGGCCTGTGAACAATGATACATAGGGCACTGGTGTTGGTGACCTGTTTACCCAGAGTTTACCTGGAGAGAGTTCCGGGGGCCAACGCCCCCGCGGCCCGGTCTGTGACCAGGCCTCCTGGTGGATCAGAGCCTGATCAACCAGGCTGTTGCTGCTGGCTGCACGCAAACCAACGTACGAGCCACAGCCCGGCTGATCCGGAACTGACTTTAGGTGCCTCTCCAGAGCCAGCTTGAAGACTGCCAGGGGTCTGTTGGTAATCCCCCTTATGTGTGCTGGGAGGCAGTTGAACAGTCTCGGGCCCCTGACACTTATTGTATGGTCTCTTAACGTGCTAGTGACACCCCTGCTTTTCATTGGGGGGATGGTGCATCGTCTGCCAAGTCTTTTGCTTTCGTAGTGAGTGATTTTCGTGTGCAAGTTCGGTACTAGTCCCTCTAGGATTTTCCAGGTGTATATAATAATGTATCTCTCCCTCCTGCGTTCCAGGGAATACAGGTTTAGGAACCTCAAGCGCTCCCAATAATTGAGGTGTTTTATCTCCGTTATGCGCGCCGTGAAAGTTCTCTGTACATTTTCTAGGTCAGCAATTTCACCTGCCTTGAAAGGTGCTGTTAGTGTGCAGCAATATTCCAGCCTAGATAGAACAAGTGACCTGAAGAGTGTCATCATGGGCTTGGCCTCCCTAGTTTTGAAGGTTCTCATTATCCATCCTGTCGTTTTTCTAGCAGATGCGATTGATACAATGTTATGGTCCTTGAAGGCGAGATCCTCCGACATGATCACTCCCAGGTCTTTGACGTTGGTGTTTCGCTCTATTTTGTGGCCAGAATTTGTTTTGTACTCTGATGAATATTTAATTTCCTCATGTTTACCATATCTGAGTAATTGAAATTTCTCATCGTTGAACTTCATATTGTTTTCTGCAGCCCACTGAAAGATTTGGTTGATGTCCGCCTGGAGCTTTGCAGTGTCTGCAATGGAAGACAGTCATGCAGATTCGGGTGTCATCTGCAAAGGAAGACACGGTGCTGTGGCTGACATCCTTGTCTATGTCGGATATGAGGATGAGGAACAAGATGGGAGCGAGTACTGTGCCTTGTGGAACAGAGCTTTTCACCGTAGCTGCCTCGGACTTTACTCTGTTGACGACTACTCTGTGTTCTGTTAGTGAGGAAATTATAGATCCATCGACCGACTTTTCCTGTTATTCCTTTAGCACGCATTTTGTGCGCTATTACGCCATGGTCACACTTGTCGAAGGCTTTTGCAAAGTCTGTATATATTACATCTGCATTCTTTTTGTCTTCTAGTGCATTTAGGACCTTGTCGTAGTGATCCAATAGTTGAGACAGACAGGAGCGATCTGTTCTAAACCCATGTTGCCCTGGGTTGTGTAACTGATGGGTTTCTAGATGGGTGGTGATCTTGCTTCTTAGGACCCTTTCAAAGATTTTTATGATATGGGATGTTAGTGCTATTGGTCTGTAGTTCTTTGCTGTTGCTTTACTGTCCCCTTTGTGGAGTGGGGCTATGTCTGTTGTTTTTAGTAACTGTGGGACGACCCCCGTGTCCATGCTCCCTCTCCATAGGATGGAAAAGGCTCATGATAGGGGCTTCTTGCAGTTCTTGATGAACACAGAGTTCCATGAGTCTGGCCCTGGGGCAGAGTGCATGGGCATGTCATTTATCGCCTGTTCGAAGTCATTTGGCGTCAGGATAACATCGGATAGGCTTGTGTTAATCAAATTTTGTGGCTCTCTCATAAAAAAATCATTTTGATCTTCGACTCTCAGTCTGGTTAGCGGCTTGCTAAAAACTGAGTCATATTGGGACTTGAGTAGCTCACTCATTTCCTTGCTGTCATCTGTGTAGGACCCATCTTGTTTAAGTAGGGGCCCAATACTAGACGTTGTTCTCGATTTTGATTTGGCATAGGAGAAGAAATACTTTGGGTTTCTTTCGATTTCATTTATGGCTTTTAGTTCTTCCCGTGATTCCTGACTCCTAAAGGATTCTTTTAGCTTAAGTTCGATGCTTGCTATTTCTCTGACCAGTGTCTCCCTACGCATTTCAGATATATTGACCTCTTTTAACCGCTCTGTTATTCTTTTCCGTCGCCTGTAAAGGGAGCGCCTGTCTCTTTCTGTTTTACATCTACTCCTCCTTTTTCTTAGAGGAATAAGCCTTGTGCATACATAGAGTGCCACCGAGTTAATCTGTTCTAGGCATAAGTTGGGGTCTGTGTTGCTTAGTATATCTTCCCAGCTTATATCGGTTAGGACTTGGTTTACTTGGTCCCACATTGTTTTTGTTATTGAAGTTGAATTTGGTGAATGCTCCCTCGTGACTAATCTCATTATGTCGGTCTGGGGCTCCGCGCATACATGACTGAACCTCAATTATGTTGTGATCTGAGTATATTGTTTTTGATATGGTGACATTTCTTATCAGATCATCATTGTTAGTGAAGATGAGGTCTAGTGTATTCTCCAGTCTAGCAGGCTCTATTATTTGCTGGTTTAAATTGAATTTTGTGCAGAGATTTAAAAGCTCGCGTGAGTGTGAGTTTTCATCAGAGCTGCCTCCTGGTGTTATTACTGCAACAATATTATTTGCTATATTCCTCCATTTTAGGTGCCTTAAGTTGAAATCCCCCAGGAGCAAGATGTTGGGTGCAGGAGCTGGAAGGTTTTCCAGACAGTGGTCAATTTTTAACAGCTGTTCCTGGAATTGCTGGGATGTTGCATCCTGTGAATAATGATACATAGGGCACTTGTATTGGTGGCCTGTAAACATGATACATAGGGCACTGGTGTTGGTGACCTGTGAATAATGATACATAGGGCACTGGTGTTGGTGGCCTGTAAACAGTGATACATAGGGCACTGATGTTGGTGACCTGTGAATGATGATACATAGGACACTGGTGTTGGTGGCCTGTGAACAATGATACATGGGGCACTGGTGTTGGTGACCTGTGAATAATGATACATAGGGCACTGGTGTTGGTTGCTTGTGAACAATGATACATAGGGCACTGGCGTTGGTGTCCTGTGAACAGTGACATACAGGACATTGGTGTTGGTGGCCTGTGAACAATGATACATAGGCACTGGTGTTGGTTTTCCTGTGAATAATGATACAAAGGGCACTGGTGTTGGTGGCCTGTGAAAGATGATACATTAAAGCACTGGCGTTAGTGGCCTGTTAACAACGATACATAGGACACTGGTGTTGGTGGCCTGTGAGCAATGATACATTAAAGCACTGGCGTTAGTGGCCTGTGAACAATGATACATAGGACACTGGTGTTGGTGGCCTGTGAACAATGATAAATAGGACACTGGTGTTCGTGGCTTCTGAACAATGATACATAGGGCACTGGCGTTGGAGACCTGTGAACAATGACATATAGGACACTGGTGTTGGTGGCCTGTGAACAATGATATATAGGCACTGTTGTTGGTTTTCCTGTGAATAATGATACATAGGGCATTGGTGTTGGTGGCCTGTAAACTATGATACATAGGGCACTGGTGTTGGTGACCTGTGAATAATGATACATAGGGCACTGGTGTTGGTGGCCTTTAAACAATGATACATAGGGCACTGGCGTTAGTGGCCTGTGAACAATGATACATTTACCTGGACCTGGAGTTTACCTGGAGAGAGTTTCGGGGGTCAACGCCCCCGCGGCCCGGTCTGTGACCAGGCCTCCTGGTGGATCAGCGCCTGATCAACCAGGCTGTTGCTGCTGGCTGCACGCAAACCAACGTACGAGCCACAGCCCGGCTGATCAGGAACTGACTTTAGGTGCTTGTCCAGTGCCAGCTTGAAGACTGCCAGGGGTCTGTTGGTAATCCCCCTTATGTGTGCTGGGAGGCAGTTGAACAGTCTCGGGCCCCTGACACTTATTGTATGGTCTCTTAACGTGCTAGTGACACCCCTGCTTTTCATTGGGGGGATGGTGCATCGTCTGCCAAGTCTTTTGCTTTCGTAGTGAGTGATTTTCGTGTGCAAGTTCGGTACTAGTCCCTCTAGGATTTTCCAGGTGTATATAATCATGTATCTCTCCCTCCTGCGTTCCAGGGAATACAGGTTTAGAAACCTCATAAGGCACTGGTGTTGGTGACCTGTGAACAATGATACATAGGCACTGGTGGCCTGTGAACAATGATACATAGGACACTGGTGGCCTGTGAACAATGATACATAGGACACTGGTGGCCTGTGAACAATGATACATAGGACACTGGTGGCCTGTGAACAATGATACATAGGACACTGGTGGCCTGTGAACAATGATACATAGGGCATTTGTAGATAGCTTGTGATAACTGGTGAAAGCCGGTGAGTTTGTGTTAACATTTGAAGCCTCGTATATCCTACTATCAACTATGTTGCTATTATTAACACATTGTCTTGGTGATATTTCACCACTTCTAATCTCGAAATGGTTGTTGTTTTCCTATTGTATTATTTGTCCTTGATGCTGGTGAATGGCTCTTGATATTAAAGGGCCAATTTTTCTCAAGTGAATCGACTCTGAATATCTTCCATTTCACAATTGCTATACAATCCTAATTAGTTTATCGCTATTGACTGACTCATAGATGAAACAACTTACCTTCAGACTGTGTAGGTGCAAGTGTTGTTTTCTATATAATTACTGAATAATATACATAGAGGCCAGCCTTAAAAACTTAATGCTGATGTATTGTCCTCGAAGAAGATAATACATCAACATTACATCAATACATCAGTTGGTGTCTGAATGCGTTTTCTGATCATAAACAACTTATTGTTGGGTTTTACTCCGTTATTTTAGTTTAAATAGTAATGTACTTCAAGTTGCCTGTGATTAATGTGCCCCAGACACCATTGTTAAAATAAATTAAGTTCCCTAAGGTTAAATAGAATTAAATTTTATTAATTAGGTTTATTTTTTTCGAGAATTTGAAAAATATAAATGACGCTGCTTTTGTGATAACCTTTGAGTGTCTATGATAACAGATTCAACTCTTTTATGCTGATAACTTGAGAATGCATCTTGTGAGTGATTCAGTTTTGTGCTGACGTATTTTAAGATAATGGTGTCTTGGAAGATTTGAAATACAGTGGACCCTCAACCAGCGGCATTAATCCATTCCAGAGGGCTTGCCGTTGGTCGAGTTAATTTTCCCTATAAGAAATAATGGAAATATAATTAATCCGTGCCTGACACCCCAAAGTCTGATTTTTTTTTTACATGAAATATACGTTTCCTTATATGGAAAGGAATAGGACATGCAAAATAAACAATAATTAAATGCCACTTAGCTTTATTGTGGAGTTGTTGATGAGTGATGTGCCAGCAGCAGGGGAGACTCAGGATTGTCTATTGCTTGGAAGGAGAATCCCCTTCCATAAAGACTTCAGGAACCAAATCCTTTGGTGGGGTTACCTCCCTTCTTGGTTTTTTAATGCCACTAGGACCAGCTTGAGAATCACTGGACCACCCTCTACCACCATCACTACCACCCTCTACCACCATCACTACCACCCTCTACCACCATCACTACCACCCCTCTACCACTATCACTACCATCCTCTACCACTCTCTACCACCATCACTACCACCCTCTACCACCATCACTACCACCCTCTACCACCATCACTACCACCCTCTACCACCATCACTACCACCCTCTACCACCATCACTACCACCCTCTACCACCATCACTACCACCCTCTACCACCATCACTACCACCCTCTACCACCATCACTACCACCCTCTACCACCATCACTACCACCCTCTACCACTATCACTACCACCCTCTACCACCATCACTACCACCCTCTACCACCATCACTACCACCCTCTACCACCATCACTACCACCCTCTACCACCATCACTACCACCCTCTACCACCATCACTACCACCCTCTACCACCATCACTACCACCCTCTACCACCATCACTACCACCCCTCTACCACTATCACTACCACCCTCTACCACTATCACTACCACCCTCTACCACCATCACTACCACCCTCTACCACCATCACTACCACCCTCTACCACCATCACTACCACCCTCTACCACCATCACAACCAGTACCACCCTCTACCACCATCACTACCACCCTCTACCACCATCACTACCACCCCTCTACCACCATCACTACCACCCTCTACCACTATCACTACCACCCTCTACCACCATCACAACCAGTACCACCCTCTACCATCCCTACCCTCTACCATCACTACCACCCTCTACCACCATCACTACCACCCTCTACCACCATCACTACCACCCTCTACCACCATCACTACCACCCTCTACCACCATCACTACCACCCTCTACCACCATCACTACCACCCTCTACCATCACTACCACACTCTACCATCACTACCACACTCTACCATCACTACCGCTCTCTACCACCATCACAGCTCTCTACCACCCTCTACCACCATCACTACCACTAACCCTCTACCACCATCACTACCACCCTCTACCACCATCACTACCACCCTCTACCACCATCCCTACCACCCTCTACCACCATCACTACCACCCTCTACCACCATCACTACCACCCTCTACCACCATCACTACCACCCTCTACCACCATCACTACTCTACCCATCTACCACATCACTACCACCATTACTACCACCCTCTACCACCATCACTACCACCCTCTACCACCATCACTACCATCCTCTAAAACTATCACTACCACCCTCTACCACCATCACTACCACACTCTACCATCACTACCGCTCTCTACCACAATCACTACCACTCTCTACCACCATCACTACCACCCTCTACCACTATCACTACCACCCTCTACCACCATCACTACCACCCTCTACCACCATCACTACCACCCTCTACCACCATCACTACCACCCTCTACCACCATCACTACCACCCTCTACCACCATCACTACCACCCTCTACCACCATCACTACCACCCTCTACCACCATCACTACCACCCTCTACCACCATCACTACCACCCTCTACCACCATCACTACCACCCTCTACCACCATCACTACCACCCTCTACCACCATCACTACCTCCCCACCCTCTACCACCATCACTACCACCCTCTACCACCATCACTACCACCATCTACCACCATCACTACCACCCTCTACCACCATCACTACCACCCTCTACCACCATCACTACCACCCTCTACCACCATCACTACCACCCTCTACCACCATCACTACCACCCCTCTACCACCATCACTACCACCCTCTACCACTATCACTACCACCCTCTACCACTATCATTACCACCCTCTACCACCATCACTACCACCCTCTACCACCATCACTACCACCCTCTACCACCATCACTACCACCCTCTACCACCATCACTACCACCCTCTACCACTATCACTACCACCCTCTACCACTATCATTACCACCCTCTACCACCATCACTACCACCCTCTACCACCATCACTACCACCCTCTACCACCATCACTACCACCCCTCTACCACCATCACTACCACCCTCTACCACCATCACTACCACCCTCTACCACAATCACTACCACCCTCTACCACTATCACTACCACCCTCTACCACCATCACTACCACCCTCTACCACCATCACTACCACCCTCTACCACCATCACTACCACCCTCTACCACCATCACTACCACCCTCTACCACCATCACTACCACCCTCTACCACCATCACAACCAGTACCACCCTCTACCACCATCACTACCACCCTCTACCACCATCACTACCACCCTCTACCACCATCACTACCACCCTCTACCACCATCACTACCACCAACTACCACCATCACTACCACCCTCTACCACCATCCCTTCCACCCCTCTACCACCATCACTACCACCCTCTACCACCATCACTACCACCCTCTACCACCATCACTACCACCCTCTACCACCATCACTACCACCATCTACCACCATCACAACCAGTACCACCCTCTACCACCATCACAACCACCCTCTAACACCATCACTACCACACTCTACCATCACTACCACACTCTACCATCACTACCACACTCTACCATCACTACCGCTCTCTACCACCATCACTACCGCTCTCTACCACCATCACTACCACTCTCTACCACCATCACTACCACCCTCTACCACCATCACTACCACCCTCTACAACCATCACTACCACCCTCTACCACCACTACCACCCTCTACCACCACTACCACCCTCTACCACCATCACTACCACCCTCTACCACCATCACTACCACCCTCTACCATCACAACCAGTACCACCCTCTACCACCATCACTACCACCCTCTACCACAAACACTACCACCACACTACTACCACACTCTACCATCACTACCGCTCTCTACCACCATCACTACCGCTCTCTACCACCATCACTACCACTCTCTACCACCATCACTACCACCCTCTACCACCATCACTACCACCCTCTACAACCATCACTACCACCCTCTACCACCACTACCACCCTCTACCACCACTACCACCCTCTACCACCATCACTACCACCCTCTACCATCACAACCAGTACCACCCTCTACCACCATCACTACCACCCTCTACCACAATCACTACCACCATCTACCACCATCACTACCACCCTCTACCACCATCACTACCACCCTCTACCACCATCACTACCACCCTCTACCACAATCACTACCACCCTCTACCACAATCACTACCACCCTCTACCACCATCACTACCACCCTCTACCACCATCACTACCACCCTCTACCACCATCACTACCTATCTCTACCACAATCACTACCACCCTCTACCACAATCACTACCACCCTCTACCACCATCACTACCACCCTCTACCACCATCACTACCACCCTCTACCACCATCACTACCACCCTCTACCACAATCACTACCACCCTCTACCACCATCACTACCACCCTCTACCACCATCACTACCACCCTCTACCACCATCACTACCACCCTCTACCACCATCACTACCTCCCTCTACCACAATCACTACCACCATCACTACCACCCTCTACCACAATCACTACCACCCTCTACCACCATCACTACCACCCTCTACCACCATCACTACCACCCTCTACCACCATCACTACCACCCTCTACCACCATCACTACCACTCTCTACCACCATCACTACCACCCTCTACCACCATCACTACCACCCTCTACCACCATCACTACCACCCTCTACCACCATCACTACCACCCTCTACCACCATCACTACCACCCTCTACCACCATCACTACCACCCTCTACCACCATCACTACCACCCTCTACCACCATCACTACCACCCTCTACCACCATCACTACCACCCTCTACCACCATCACTACCACCCTCTACCACCATCACTACCACCCTCTACCACCATAACTACCACCCTCTACCACAATCACAAACAGTACCACCCTCTACCACCATCACTACCACCCTCTACCACCATCACTACCACCCTCTACCACCATCACAACCAGTACCACCCTCTACCACCTTCACAACCAGTACCACCCTCTACCACCATCTCAACCAGTACCACCCTCTACCACCATCACAACCAGTACCACCCTCTACCACCATCACAACCAGTACCACCCTCTACCACCATCACAACCAGTACCACCCTCTACTGCCATCACAACCAGTACCACCCTCTACCACCATCACTACCACACTCTACCACCACCACTTTTGTATTTTTCTACAAGCTTTTCCTTGAATTCTATCATGTTTCCCACATTCTTTACCAAAGGGCTGGCTCTAGAAGCTTTCTTGGGGTCCATGGTGGCTTATTTAGCAGTTACAATCACGAGAAACAGTGGAATAATCCAAAATGTATGGGAGGCACACGTGGAAACCGACCGCAACAGCTTGTAAACAATGGCACACTAAGTCTTGGAGTGGCTGGGGACATGTTCCAGACGAACGTCGTTGGTTAAGTTTTTCGCCTTTGGGTAAGGCATTTTTTCTACAGCAAAAAGCGCTGTTAGACGAAATTGCCGTTACTTAATGCCGCCGCTAGTTGAGGGTCGACTGCAGTTTGGTTTGTCTCTGGCCTAAATTATGCATTTTTTGAAAACATTAGGATATTAGAATCTGATTACTTGAAATCATTCGCTGCCTGACCACGGTAGAGTGTGGTTGTGCTCTGCACCCCTCTGCTGTTTGTAGGCGAGCTCCCTTGTCAGTTACCTGGCTGCAGCGGTGTGAAGTGGTGCTGTCACGCCTCTGTTAACAACATAGGTGCACTGTGATTGTCAAGATGGCGGTTAGTCAGAGACGCCGGATACTGTAGGCATTGAGCTACTTAAAGGAACGATAACGCCTAGTTCTGCGCAAGTCTTATTGCCAAAGATCATCCGGGAGACATATGGCATACAAGATAGTGACTTGTATGGTGTAGCATTAAACGGAGGCCAAAGAATTTTCGTCAAACTGCTATCAGCTACGGTTTACGAATCGTTAGTCACCAGGTTTCAAGACGTAAGTCTTAGCGTCACACCAGCAGTCAGTGTAAGAATGATAGATGTTTCACGGCATTATACGTGGATCAAGTTACGCAACGTTCCCTTTGAGGTGGACGAGGCGGATATAAGGAAAGTTTTTGAGACGTATGGGATGGTGCATTATGCTCAACATGGTACGTGGGCGGCAGGTGCCTATGCTGGTTTTCCAGAGGGTTCTTTCAACCTCAAAATGACTTTGAGGCACCCAATACCGTCCTACGTGTATCTACAAGATTTCAGGAAGCAGGTAATGGTAATGTACCCAGGACAACGACGTACATGCCGCCTATGTGGTGAGTATGATCACATAGCGGCGACCTGTGACAAGCGAAGATGTGTGCCTGAACCTGTGGTGGACGTCGCAGCCCCTGCTTCAAAGGTGGCAGGTGAGAAACAAACATCGGATGGAGGGCGTGGTGTTTTGTGGAGCGAGATAGTGGATCGGGCACACAGGACTGGCGGTGGGTTGGAGTCCCTCCCCCAGCTGCCTGATCAGGTATCGTCTCCTGTGGATAAGGAGGAGCAGCAATTACAGGAGAAGGTTCTTGAGATTGAGGAGGAATTGGTGGAGGTGTTGAAGACTTTGTCACCGCCAGAGAGGGACGTTACATCTGAGCGTGGTGTCATCAGAGAGTCGTCGCTTCCAGAAAGTCGGAGACATGATAATTTGGGACGTGATGGTGGTTTGGAGTCGTCCGTTGAATCATTAAACCATTCTCAGGTAGAGGTGGAGGTTCATCGAGAGGCAACATCTGACCAAAATATGTGTAACATGACGATCACGAGAAAGAGGGCGGCTACATCAGATTCTGATGACGTCCTTACGCCTGCACAAAGGCCTGGGAAACAGACTGAGGTGAAGTGTGAAGGTAGTGGTGTAGGTGGTGGTAGCCATGATAGGAGGGACTGGAAGAAGGGGGGAGGGAAAGAGAGCACTCTGAAGGTGTCAAACTTAAATTCAAGCTCTGGAGTTGTAAAGAGTGATGAGAGGAAGCAGGGGTGGAAACTTTAATAGGCCTTAGGTGTATGTCTGTAAATGTTAATGGGTTATGTAGCGGTATGAAGAGAGATTGGTTTCGTAATATCCTGAATAAATCTAGAGTGGATGTTGTGTTCCTGCAGGAGCACAATTTTAAAGAGGGTAGGGTGTTGGAGGTGGCAGGATTTCGAGTAGTTACCCTGCCATCTTCCCGTCTAAAAGGTGGTGTGGGAATTTTAATAAGGGAGACGAGCCCGTTTGTTTTGCAGAGAAGCGAGGGAGGAGGGGGAGGGAGGGTGTTGCGTGTGGATGGGTGGTGGATGGGTAAGCATGTGTCTTTTGTGAATGTGTATGCGCCGACAGAAAATAACATAAAGGTAAAGAATGATTTTGTGTGCGAGGATCTTGTGTTTTTCTTAAATGCACTGCCAGAGGTGGCAATAGTTGGTGGGGACTGGAATAGTGTAATCAGGGTGGCTGATGTGGACCCAAAAGGGGCTGGATATGTGTCTGTGGCTCTTAGGGATTTATTAAGGGATGTTAGGTTAAGTGATGCCTTCGGGGGGGCGGTGTGGGAGACTGAATATACGTTTGTTAAGAGTGGATATGCGGCGAGACTAGATAGTGTACCTTTCTCAGGAAGTGGATGTGAAATCTTTCAGTACTGTGGAGGCTACAATGTCAGATCATAGGGCAGTGGTGGTGGAGGTTGGGTGGGGGATGCTCGCGGACATATACAGAAGTTATTGGAAATTAAATATAAGTGTGTTAGGTGATGAGGGGTTGGAGGGGTTTTCAGTCCTATGGAGGGAGCTTAGTGTGGAAGAACAGGGAGTGGATGACATTGTGACATGGTGGGATAGTGTTGCAAAGGAAAGGATTAGAAAGTTTTATGTGAGAGAAGGAAAACGCATTAATAATTTAAAATATGGACTGGCTAAATATTTAGAGGATAGGTTAAGAGGTTGCTATGGGCGGGGGGTGGGTAGGAATAATTTTCCTATGGATGAAATAGCCGAAATAAAGGGGAGGTTGTGGGTGTTGCAAAATGAAAGGTTTCAAGCTGTAAGGGTGCAGGCAGGGGTGGAAGAAGTGCTTTGGGGCGACAAGCCGTCAGCGTGTGTTTTGTGGCATCAAAAGCAAAGGCAGGCGGTGACAGCTATCCCATGTTTAGAGGTAACGGAGATGGTTGGGAATTATAGAGCAGGGCAGGAGATACGAACCACGAAGGGGATGTGTGCGTATGCGGAGGCTTGGTACGAGAAGTACTGGAACAGTGGGGGGGTGGGTGATGTGGCGTTGGACAAGGTGTGTACGTATGTGACGTGTAATTTAGGAAATAGTGATAGAAAGGCTTTAGGTGGGACTATTACGGCAGAGGAAATAGAGAATGCGTTAAGGGGAATGAGGAAGGGGAAAGCGCCGGGTATTGACGGTCTCCCAGTAGAATTTTATTTACAACATTGGACGTTAATAAGGGGATTTATAGTTAGGTTATTTAATCGTATGAAGGAGAAGGGTAAGTTGGGGGAGAAGCAGGTAACAGCAGTTGTAGTGTTGGTCCCGAAGGTCAAGGGGCAGCCCACCCTTCGGGAGTACCGAGCCATATCACTGATGTGTGCAGACTATAAGGTGTTCGCAAAAATTTTAGATAATAGGTTCAAATGTGTTGTGGGAAGGGTGGTGTCAAAATCTCAGTTTGGGTTGCCGGGAAGGTCGATGATTGAAGGACATGGGATACTGAGAAGTTTTGTGGAAGCTAAAGGTGGGGGTGGAGGGGGCGGCTTTGTTGGCTCTAGATTGGCAGGGAGCATATGATAGAGTGGAAAGGGGAGCTTTGCAGGTTATACTTAGGAGACAGGGTTTTGGGGAGGAAATAGTCGAGTGGGTAAATACGCTATACAAGGGGGTGAAAATGAGGATACAGATTAATGGGTGTATGGGGAGGGATATTGCAATGGGTAGAGGCCTTAAACAGGGATGCCCCATGTCCCAAATATTGTTTGCGTGTTTCCAGGACCCCTTTTATAGAATGGTTGACCGCAGCTTATGTACGCCATGTGAGGGAAGTGTGGCGGGTGGGAGGGCCTGGCCGGGTTTAATTGGATATGTTGACGACACCACTGTTCTCATTCGTGAAGGGATGTCAATGGGAGTGTTGGACAAGGTTGCGCAATTATTTGGAAGTGCCACGGGTATGCAGGTGAACAGTGCGAAGTCAAGGTGCATGGGGTTGGGTTCTTGGGTGGGGGGGATATGTAATGTTGTTAAAGAATGGGCGATGTCTTTAAAGATTTGTGGTATTATTTATAAGGATGACATGATTGCGGCGTGGGAGGAAAACTCGGATAGGTTATTGGAAAGGATCTCGGGGCGTCTAGGTGTTCTGAGACCCCAGCACCTAACTCTTATACAGCGAGTGATAGTCGTAAACATTTTATTGTATAGTAAGATTTGGCATGTTGTAGCTGTGTTCCCAATTACAGGAAAAATCCTAGAGGGACTAGTACCGAACTTGCACACGAAAATCACTCACTACGAAAGCAAAAGACTTGGCAGACGATGCACCATCCCCCCAATGAAAAGCAGGGGTGTCATTTGGACCATACAATAATGTTGTAGCTGTGTTCCCAATTACAGTCAGTTCCTGACAGCTCGTACGTTGGTTTGCGTGCAGCCAGTAGCAACAGCCTGGTTGATCAGGCGCTGATCCACCAGGAGGCCTGGTCACAGACGTTGACCCCCGAAACTCTCTCCAGGTAAACTCCAGACACGATTGCGGGAATTCTTGTACGTGGGGTTCATGTTGTGATTGGTTACGGAGGGAAGTTGTGATGTTACCTGTAAGTCAGGGTTGGTTGGGGTTGATGGATTTGAGACGGAGGGCTAAATGTGTGTGTATTAAATGGGAAGTGTTGCGTGAGGGTGTGAACGCGGGGCAGTTGGGAAGGATACACGACAGGCTGGGTGTGTTGTATCGAGGAATGGAGTTGAGGGAATGCGAAATCGTTTTGAGGGCTGTGATGACTCAAGAAATCGTAATGACACGATTGCAAACTCTATGACCGCGGGTTCAATCCCGGCCGGGGGTATGGTTAGGGCTGTGATGTTGGTTAGGGAACTGAGAAAGGTTCGTATAAGGGTGTTGTGTAGGTTACTTGTAGGTAGGTGCGTTATCCCAGTTGAGGGTTTGTTCCCCATGTATGTGTGGAAGAGTATTTGGTTTAGATTTAGTAAAATGAAGTTAAACCCTCGGGCGCGTGAGGTGATGTTTCGTTTTCTGCATGGGATCCTTCCATCTGGTGAGATACTACGAAACAGACAGGTTGTAGAGGGTGAGGGGTGCGGTATCTGTGGAGGGGATGAGACAGCGTTCCATGTAGTTTACTTTTGTGAAGGGCTAGAGGAGGTTAGGTGCTGGTTAAGTAGGTTGGTACAGAGGGTGGGGGTGCCGTGGGGTGTCGGTTCTGCGTGCTTTAAGTCTAGATATGGGTGGGTTAGACGAGGGTGTCATAAGAGCTTTAGATTATATCATGGTAGATATATAATATATATATATATATATATATATATATATATATATATATATATATATATATATATATATATATATATATATATATATATATATATATATATATATATATATATATATATATATATATATATGTATGTCGTGGGTGATGAGGGGGAGAGGGGATAGTGAGGAGAGAAGAAAGGTTCGTGCGGTAACGTTCTATCGTACGATGTGCCGTAACAGAGATTTGTATGGGAGGAGGTGGGATCAGGCATTCTCAGAGGGGTATAGAATGCTAACGTTAGGGATTCTGTCTGTTGACGTCACCTCACGATGCCTGACGTCACCTCGAGATGTCTGCTGACGTTGTCTGCTGACATCATGACATCAATCAGGTGCACAGAAAAGCATCTTTTGCTAGTTTAAGCCATGTTGTCGTATGTACAGCGGTGTGTTTGTAAAGTGTTTAGTTTAGTAAGTTATTTGTTCTCTGTGTCAGCCTCGTGTCACAAGCTTCATGAGCAGCCTATGATGTCACAGAATGTAGGTATAATATAGTAGATTTTTTTATGTATAATTTTGATGTGTATCAGTCTTGCATGACATAATTCTTGAGTAATAAGTTATTTGCGACATGAAGTGTGTTTTAGTTTGTATTTGTGTTACGTGCTGGGTTTTTGCACGATGAGATATACTTAGATGCTGTTCTGTTTTGTGCATACAGTGCATCTGATTAATGTGATTTTGTGAAACTTTTTTTTTTTTTTTTTTGTGTGTGTGTGTGTGTGTGTGTGTGTGTGTGTGGGTGTGTGTATATATATATCCTTTTCTATTGTATTGAGCCTTTGTCATGGGTCAGACGTTATGTAATACTTTATATATGTATGATTCGATTCTTTTTAAAGTTTATAATTCTGGTCTGTACCCTGATACCGGTTTGGTGTTGATGCTAAGTTCTTGATGTTAAGTTTTAATCTGTATGGTATACAGACATATCTAGACGGTTTATGTTTTTTCGTATGTTGGTATATGTAAAGTTGTATTGTTAGGGATACGTACGTAGATGTTCTAGTAAGATTATGATGTTAGGTTTTGGTTTTTTGATTAATGCGAAGGATGGGATTTAACTGATATAACTTCTTTGTATATTTTATGTTCAAGTGTACTGAGCCTTTGTCAGATGTCATGTTATATGTACAATTTATATATATGTAAGGTTTTGCATCAATGAATGTGTATATATGTCAATTCATGACCCTGTGACAGTATTTTTTTTTTAGTTATGTTCTTGCCGTAAGTTCTTGTTGTATGTTTGGCAGCAATATCTTGCGAGCATGTAGGTGCAATCCGTTTGTCAGTTAATCTGATTGAGATCCATGCTGTGGCTCGTACTTTGGTTTGCGTACAGCCAGCAGCAACAGCCTGGTTGATCAGGCTCTGATCCACCAGGAGGCCTGGTCACAGACCGGGCCGCGGGGGCGTTGACCCCCGGAACTCTCTCCAGGAATTGGTTTTAAATATACAAAAAAAAAGATTACTTGAAAATGTTAATTCTGACTCACTTCAAATCTTTAACGTTAATATTTAATTGCATTACAAACCTGTGTAACACTCCACACTATTCCAATTGTTTACAATGATGCACACGAGACTGGGCTTTTTGCAAATGGGGGATAAATTTCTCTGATCGCTACACGAGCGAAATTCATCTAGCTTATTATTTATTCATTCACAAATAACCCGCACATAGGAGAGAGGAGCTCTTTTCTGTCACGTCAGAGATCACAGTCATCCTATTCACTGGTCTTCTGCTAAAACTGTCTATCCAACTTCTAACTTTCACAGTCTCCGTCTGGTTGAATCCTCACTTATACACAACTTTCCTTGTATGAATCTTAGTCATGGCTTTGTCTCTGTAGATGCCTTCCTTTCACATTACATTGTAAAATGCTCCAAAATTCAGAACAGCCGTGACTTAAACTGATTCCTTTTTCCCCTTCTCCCTCTTCCCCTTTCCTCTTTTCTATTTCCCCTTTGAGTTCTCTCTTCGGCCTTGGGCGTTTGATCCATTACTATTTCCCCCTCCCCCCTCTGTGTTCTTGTTCCTACCCTTTGTGGGTCCCTAGCTCCGATGCAGTGCTGCTCTTTCTTAGCTGACTCCACTGCTGTTACCACCACTACTACCTCAACCATTACCTCTCTACTTCCTTTCCTACTACCTCTCTTGTCCCGTCCCTGTCTGCTGGCCTATATATACTGCCTCCTTCTCTCCTTTTGTTAGTGTGACTTTGTAAAAATTGTCCAAGTCGGACCGAAGCGTCGTCGTAAGCTACTCTCTCCTATGTGCGGGTTATTTGTGTATTGTTCCACTCACGGTATTGTGCCTTTTTGTTATTTTTGGACCCCGAAGGTATGCATCTTATTCTTTTCAACTTTTTTAATGTTCTTCCTTTTAAATCACTCTTGTTCTTATTAGGCTGTTTTTATTACTTCCAGGCATCGTAAGAATCAGCTTCACTTTCTACTTGACTCTATTGCTGAACACAAGTTTTGCCCCCTTCCTTCTCCCATTTCCTGAAACCCAACTCCTACTTCAACAGCTCATTCTCTCTACTAAGTCTCAGACTGAAGATACCTTCTTTACTCTCCGTCATCGTCAATGTGCTCTTTGCTTCTCTTTCACAAGATCTTTGTAACCTCACTACCATTGCTTTTGACACTGTTCACCTGAATTGACACTGCTCACCTGCCTTTGCACTGTTACATCCCCACTCTACCCTCCCTACCCAAGCTCCCAACCCCATGATCATTAAATTCTCCAAATTTACTTTCATACCCGTTGCACCCCCGAACAAGTACACTGCCTCCTCTAGTTCCCCCAGCCTCGTCTCCTCCCGTACCAGGACAGTTGTGTCATCCACATAACCGACCAAACCAGGCCAAGTCCTCCCCACTCCCACCCCTACCCCTCACCCCTTTTACCATTTGGTAAAAGGGGTCCTGTACACATGCAAACAAGAGCTGTGACATTGGACACCCCTGCCTAAGACCCCGTCCCATGACAATCGTCTCCCCCAAGCATCTGTTGCTCTGCACCCTCGCCCGCGCACCCCTGTACAGTGCTTCAACCCATTTTATAATTTCTTCTCCAAAACCCTGACACCGAAGTATTGCACTAAATGCTCCTCTTTCTACCCTATCATACGCCCCCTGCCAATTCAAGGCTAACAGTCCCCTTCCCCTCCCCCCGATCTTCCACGAAACCTTTGAGGATCCCATGCCCCGTAATCATTGACCTACCTGACAATCCGTATTGGTTCCCAGAAACAACCCTCCCCACTACACACTTAAACCTATTACCCAAGACCTTCGCAAATAACTTGTAATCTGCACATAGCAATGCAATGGCGCGGTAATCCCGAAGGGTATGCTGTTGCTTTCCCTTCGGGACCAACACCACCACCGCCGTTGCCTGCGTCTCCCCCAATTCGCCCCCTCCTTCATCAAATTCATCAGTCGAACCAAAAAGCTTCTCAGCAGCTCCCGATTACATAACCTTTATTTGGCACATGTACACACCCTCATTAAAAGGCTGTCTCCCCAACCAGCAAACTGTGTGCTAAGGGTAGGACGATGGGGCCCCCATCGTCAGATCAGTATCTAGGTTCAGCCAATGAAGGTGGGCCTGGCAGTTGTGGAGGTGACGTGATCATTCACGTTTCCACCCTTGTCATTTCCATTCTAGAGCTGGTTAAATCACGGTCTGCTCTCTAGTAGCATTAACTCTTCCTGATTACTGTGGTGTGCACAAATACCTATTACTGTACATAGCATATATAGTGTACATACTTCTGTTTACATTTGGTGAAGGATAATATAAGTCAGTAATTCAACTGTGTTTGTTTTTGCTCTCTTTACACCCAGGATAACAGGCCTTTTTGTTTCTGGGTTGTTATAAAACTAAATAAAAGAAGGGGAAAAATTAAATTAAATGGCATGTAGCAGCTCTCATCATTGTATCATTATACATTTACACACAAGGCAGATTCCAGTTGACAAACCCATTCTTAATGCAGATTCTGAACTAGTGTGCTACAGAGAACTACAAACTATTACTACAACCATTACCACTACAACTACCAGCACTATCTAACATGATGCGTCTTCATTGTAAAGGACATCAATAATATATTTTTTTCATCTTTGAAACCTTAGACACTCATAGGTCGATTGACAGCACCCTCAGCTCACATACTGAGGGGTCCGCGGTTCGATCTCCGGCACGGTGGGAAACTTTTGGCATGTTTTCTTACACCTGCTGCCCCTGTTCATCTAGGAGTTAGTAGGTACCTGGGTGTCATTGACCGTGGCATCCTGGGGGTGGTAGTATACCTTAGGGCTGGAATTCGACAAAAGATTAGGTAGGATAACATCCTTTAGCCTCTAAAATTGATCAGTTGAAAGAAACGCTGTATACCTTTGATGCAACTCTTCAACAACTGTAGCTTGGTAATGATTGTGCGAATTTTATCATAGCAGTGGCATTAGTGTGAACATCTTGTATGATATTTAAGATGTCTAAAATACCATCAAGGTTAGCCAAGGTTAAGTCCTCCAAATTTAAGGTAGCAAGGTAGATATTTCCACCAGATTTACAAAATATTCTCAGCTCATTAAGCGACCCTGCATTTTGACCTTGAACGTAATAGTCTCTCGAGATTACAATCTTGGCTTGTCAGGTAGTAGTTTGAGAACAATATGAAAAGAACTTCAACAGAATTTTATTGACTTAAGACTCAGGGAGATTGACACCAGTCAGTCCATCTATCATCATTCTATCATGCAGGAGGAGCCACATGTCTGTGGTGCTTCCAACAAAATAAGCAGACTCTTGGATGTCACTACTGCCCGGCTCCGACTGGGTTACAAGTATCTTTGGCAGGTTAAATCATCACCACCAGATGTAGACCAAATGAAATGTAAACTTTGCCAGATGGACTACTGTCACACCTTGCGTCATTATGTACTGGAGTGCGATAAAATTAATGAATTTAGAGACAACTCACTCAGAAATGTTCAAGAAATGGCAAAGTATTTTATCCACAGTGGTATATTACAGACCGTTCTGGAGAAATACCCTGACTTTGCTAACTTTAAATAAAGCATTACCACGTGTGTGGAAAATAATTTTCCCCAAAATTATGCTGTATATTTTTATAATGTAAATATACCTGATTAATACATTACTATTGCTCTAAAGTGTATTTTAAAGAAGAGAATCGACAGGTAAGCTCTGTGCTGAGTAGCAAGGAGGAGACGCCATTGTTTCTGAATGTGGTACAGGCACGCTAATGAAATGTGCATAAATTTCATAGCTCTGGAAGTTAGTGTGTTTGAAACTTCCCAAATAGGAGCCGAAATTGTTGGATTTGCAGTCATGAATAATGTGAGCATTAAGCAGATGGACAGGACAGCTCCAGGAACCCCAGCTAAGTTGTCTATTTTTTTTGAAATTCTGGCCAGTATTTTCTTCATAAATTTGGGCAGGGGGCTTGGTATGACACACCGTAATCTCTAGACGAACTGACGAGTCTAATTATTATAAATTCTCCTTCATTGTATATTCACATTTTAAATTTAATATACAGTCCACATATTTATATTAATGTTTTTACTAGAATTCCTGGTGATGTATATTTTATTTGAAATTAATATAGGTCCAGAGTGACTTGTGGAGAGATAGATTATGGTAGGTATCGAAGGGGGACATTTTTTGCGACCTAGGTGTCTTCTTCTTATGACCAGAGTCTTTGGTAAGAGGGGTAAGGATAGAAATATTGGAAAAGGGTGGGAGGGGGGAGAGAGGTAGGATATAAAAGGTAAGTGGCCCAACCACTTTGGTGCAATTTAAAAAGTGTATGTGGAATAATAAAATATTCTTGAAGGGTTATAATACTAACCCATCAGAGTCACATAGATATAATAGATATATAAGTACATGACTCTGAATTGGTAGTAATTCTACAAGTTGCAATGGCTTTTTTTTTGCGATTGCACAACGAGTATTTAAACGACAATGAAGGCGATAATTGTCTGGACAGTTCGCAAAGAATTACATGACACGTTAGCTCTTACAAGGTGGTGTCCCGTCATAGTAAATGTAGCATAATTTGAACAGTAGAATGCTATACAAGATATCTCCCTAATTGGGGGCGATGATTTTCTTAGTATACATAGAAGGGTTCTGGTGTTACCCAATCATCTTCATCTGCAGGGAGGTTGCTCAAGATCATTGGTCGATGGTAATCGTCTTTATGTATGAAGCGACGGACCCTCTGTGGGAGAGTCATTCTTTGGGTCCTGTGAGTAGTAGTATTGATATAATCCGTGGTATTTTTAACTTGGAGAGGATGTTCTCTATCTGGCATGTAGAGTTCTTGCATTGCATAGTTGTTTCTTCTTCAGGGAGTCAAGGCGTACATTTAAGACAGTAACATCCTGTTGTACGTGTAAATCTGCCATTTTAACTCTGTCTCTCCTCCTGGTACCCGTAATAAAGCGGAGAGCTCTATTGTGGACCCGTTGCAACTTTAGTATGTTGGTCTTTGTTGTTAACGACATTGGGACACATGGGTATTCGAGTGTTGGTCTTTTTTTATACAGATGTTTTTTGACATATGTAGGGGCTTCATTAAATTTAAAGAGACTGCTAATACCGGCTTTGGCTATGTTTATCTTTTTATTGACGTGAGATGTTGAGTGGAGCAGCCTGTCTATTTCATATCCCAAGATCTTGTTAGGATTTCTAATAGCTACAGGTGTTCCTCTGATGGAGATACCCCCCTTATCTTCGATGGTTGATGCAAAACATCCTATAGTGCTAACCAGGACTTTGTCAGGGTTGGTCGTAATTCTCCATTTCTTTTCCCAATTGGATGTTCGACGAAGTTCAATATTCATTTTTTCTATGACTCTTTCATACTTGTATTTTCCTGTTACAGGAGTTGATGAGACAACATGGATAACATCATCTGCAAATTGCGTTATAATTGTATCATTAAACTCTGGTTCAGGATCATTCACATAAATATTGAATTGAATTGGACTAAGACAAGAACCTTGTGGGACACCAGCTGTCGGTATAAAAGGCTCTGTTGACTTGCCATGAAAGGTAGGAATGATTTTTCTTTGAGTCAGGAAGTTGTATATAAATCTGAGAAAGGTCCAGTTATCGTCTGGTAGGTCAATAAATTTGTATATAAGACCATCATGCCATAAGCTATCAAAAGCTTCATGAACATCTCTGGTGGCAATTAAGGCAAGATTGCCCTGATGTTTCAGACTCGCTGCAGTATCAAAAATAATATTTATAGCATGATGGGTACCTCTATGTGTTCTAAAGCCAAACTGTTTTTCAGTAAAAAGGTGATTAAACTCCATATAGTAGTTCAGCCTGTTGGAAATGATTTTCTCAAAAACTTTTCCAGTGACTTCAAGTAAAGATATAGGTCGATAGTTCCCTGGTTGATGGATGTCTTTATTGGGCTTAGCAAGAAAGATCATCCTAGCAGTCTTAAAAACAACTGGAAAATGTCCTGAGGCCAAGATGGCATTAAAGATATTAGCCAAAGACTGTTTGCAATTTCTGGGTAGGAACTTTATTTGTTTCATTGTTATTCCAGAGAGGCCAGGGGCTCTATTTCGCATTCTTCCAATAACCTGACTCATCTCTAGTAATGTAATAGGTCTAGTAAGCGGGTGGGCATCTGCAAGAGTTGATGTATCGATGGAAGGTAGTGGTTGTAGATCATCTAAGTTCTCATCTCTCCATTCATTTACCAACTGATAGTGATTATTGTTAAATCGACGACTGTTATTGTGGGAGAGAATTTTCTCCCATACATCACCCATCAAATTAGCCTGGTCTTGTGGATCGTCAAGTTTAATCTCATCATCATCAGTGAAGGTGTGAATTAGGTAGTTAGGAGCCTTGTGCTTTGCCCCTAAAAGTTGTCGGATCTTATTCCAAAATTTTGCTGGCTCACGTTTATACTGATTAGCTTGGAGAACTAGCAATTTCCATAAGTCACGTTTGTGATGACTAATCTTGTTAATTAATTCTTGCCTCAATCTGTGCAGTGTAGCTACTGGTGGTTGTCGCGTTTGAAGATGCCTTCGACATTCTGTTTGATAATTTCTCAAAGCGTCTCTAATTTCCCTAGTAGGGTTATATTGTTGGTAGATCTTTGTGGAAGCTAATTAGCAAGTTGCATTAGTAGCATCAATTATTCGATTATGAAGGGACCTGATCGCGTCGTCAATTGCAGTGGAAGGTAGATTTTCCAACGACACAATTTCATCTTCACCAGAAATGCCCTGAAGGGATCAAATCCTAGGGTGTTGAGATTGGGTTTAGGAGGTACAGGTATTCTAAATGGAGAAGTTTGTAGTTGTATTATAACAGGGATATGGTCAGATCCTACGTTTCCACCAGGAGATATACAACAATGAAAGAGGTCACAGTCTCTGTTTGTCAGGACTATATCTGGTGTCCCTGGATGAGGACCAATATACGATTTAAAGAATGGGCCTTGAAATGACAAGTTTCTGGCTGTCATGATATTAAATAGTTGTTTTCCTTTCAAGTCACCCAGAGGATTACCAACTCCACAGTTAAAGAGGGCAGGGTGATGAGCATTAAAATCTCCCGCTAAAATTGTTGAAATATTTCTGCTTAATATCCTATGTAGAGGAATTGACTCTATATTGTTGTCTCGGGGGAAAATATCCAGTTCCTATCACTAGTTGGCCATGAGACGTCGTCATTTCTATTGCAAAAATGTTATCTTCATCAACATGAATATTTTTAAATGTATAGCCTAATTTAACTAAGATGGCTACGCCACTATAGGGTCCTCTCGATTTCTCCACAGTAGACTAATCACGTAATTTAATATGTTGATCAACTCTCGCAGCTGTCTCATTCAAGAGTATAACATCAGGATTATAATTATGTAGTTCAACTTCAAGGAGGTAACGGTTATTAAAGAAATGTTGAACATTAAGTTGGAAAATTGTAATCCCCATTATTTCTTGCACTTCGCCCGTGTACTGCGGTCTGAACGTCTGCAAGTTATGTCATGTTTGGTATCCACACTATCCTTGCTGGACTCGTCAAGGTGAGGAAGGAAATTCTGAGTAGTTGCTTGTGTATTAAAAGTGTCTCCATCCTCACTAGAAGTGGTAATATTAACAGAATCATTAGTCATTAGAGTCATCATCAGAAAATTGAGGTGTGATATTCCCAGTTTCAGGAAGCAGAGGCTCGTGCGAGTTAATGGGAGACTGTGGGGGCTCCAAGAGAAAATTTGGTAGGCCAGGTGAATTACCCTGAGAAAGTTCCTGTTCAACAGGATCAGCTGCAATAGCGGAAGAGTAAGCACCAATCTCTGGGGCATCGTTAGGGTCAGGTATTGACTCATCGGGTTGAGGGGAGTTGACAACCTGGGTATGCGAGGCGGGTGATCCCTGAACAAGGGATGAATTAGGTTTATTTGTAGAAGTAGAGTAGGGCACATACTTCTTGTATTGAGAAGGCTGGGCCATAATAACTTTAACATTATCTGGGATAGTAATGGGAGTGATCCCATTAGCCATTAACAAATCATTTAAAACCTTAGAGCAGAGTTGAATGTCACCACCTGCTATGTCTTTGGCCATCATATACATTAGTTGCGCTCTCGTCATATCCCCGGCTGAGGATACCCGAGACATGGGAGGTGAGGCTGAACCTTGTTGCGTTTATGTATGTTGTAGGTGAGGGTTAGACTGGGGCACTCCAAGAGCGGCAGAATTCCAAACATTGGAACCAGTGGAAGAGACCTGAGGAGTCCCACTAGATCCAGGCAAAGCTGGGAAGGAAGTCTGGGACATTGTTGGCGGTGCCTGGGGAGTGGTCTTCTTAGAATTGGATAATTTCTTAGCTTCTAGAATTTTCTGCATTTCTTTTTTCCTCTCGGGACAGATAGCAGAAACAGCATGATGTTTTCCATTGCAGAGGACACACTTAGGCTTAGTTTTGTTATTACAATCTCTAAAAGAATGTTGACCAGAGCATATGCTGTTAATCAGTGCTTAGGTACTGCATTTGTTGGTGGTATGACCAAATGCGTAACATTTGTAACATTGTGTCACACTGACAAACCGCTCAAGAGAGATCTGGTCAGGTGTACATCTGGTGCCAAAACATTTGAAGCCATTTTGACACTAGTTTGGCTGCTTCAGGTGTCTCAAGTATTAACTTTAATGTTACCCGGTTGTTGCCAGGTTTAGAGAATTTATATGCTTGGACAGCCTTAAATTCAGAATTCTCAGTATTAAAGTCATCAACAATTTCCTGCACTGTGCTATCTCTTATGAAGCTGTTAATTCTGGCAACAAACACAGTTCGCTGAGCTTGATAGCTTTCAGGTGCAATTGGGTGGATACCAAAAGTCTTCAATTTGTCCAGGACGTCCTGCTTAAGTAGTTGAAGTAACTCTTCTTCAGAAGAGAGGAGAAGTACTGCTCCAGCGTGGGTTTGAAAAACATCCACTGGAGCAACAGTTGAATTCGAGCAAATACATTCTAGAATTTCTTTGACTCACGAAATCGTAATGACACGATTGCAAACAAACCATACCACGGGCGGGATTTGAACCCGCGGTTAGAGAGTCTCAAAACTACAGACCGTCCCGTTAGCCACTAACGCGACGGTCTGGAGTTTTGAGACACTCTGACCGCGGATTCAAATCCCGCCCGTTGTATGGTAAGAATTTCTTTCCTCGACTTTTGGTTGCCATCAACACGTAATCTTACTCTTATCCACGCCATGATGTCCAGGAAGGTACATCTGGCACCGAAGTTACTTTAACAAAAAGGGTCTTTCCTTAGTGTTAGTCCTGACATCCTATTTCAGCTGACTTATGAAAGTCAGCCCCTAAGATAGCCTACCCTCGAGTGGTGAGGGGGAAAGGGCCCAAGGCAAAGATCGGACAGATTTTAAAAAACCACACGGGCTACTGGATGGTCAAAATGCCTTGTGTTAACTCGCCAAAGGCGAAGTTGCCGAAAAAGAAGAAAATAGGAAAGTCAGAAGGATAGCAATGTACACAAATAATCCACACATAAAAGAGAGAAGCTTACGACGACGTTTCGGTCCGACTTGGACCATTTACAAAGTCACACTAACCAGAAGTGGAGCAGGACGGCTATATATAGGCAGGAAGTAGCGGTGGTGGTGGTAGTAGTAGTACAAGAATGGTATATAATACCGACAAGATGAAATAAAGACACATGCGCAACAACTGGGCATCTCTATCGTAGACGTTTCGCCATCCAGCCAGCCACTGGATGGCGAAACGTCCACAACAAAGACACCCAGACGCCGCACATGTGTCTCAATTTCATCAGTGGTAGAAGTAGTAGTAGTAGTAGAAGAGGTAGTAGTAGTGGTAGGGGTAGAAGTGGGGAATAAGGAGGACGAGCCAGTCAAATACAAAGGAAGGGGAGCACTGCAAGGGAGCTAGGTTCCCACAGAGAGAGAGCAAGTGCACAGAGGTGCATGAAAGGGGAAGTGGTGAAATAAATGAAGGAACAGAAACACGAGACAGAAAAGAGAAAGACAACCCAGAGGAGAAAAAGGAAAGAGGAAAGGGGAAGAGGGAGAAGAAGAAAAAGAAAAAGAAAAAATGAGGAGTCAGGTTACGTCACGGGTGTTCTGAAGTTTGGAGCATTTTACAATGTAGTGGGAGAGGAACGCATCTACAGAGACGAAGCCAAGACTAAGATTCATACAAGGAAAGTTGTGTATTAGAGAGGATTCAACTAGACGGCGACTGAGTTGGAAGTAGGGAAGACAGTTTTAGCAGAAGACCAGTCAATAGGATGGCTATGATCTCTGACGTGACAGAAAAGAGCATTGTTAGTGTCGGCAAGCCTAACACTATTTTTGTGCTCCCTAAGTCTGTCAGAAAGAGATCGACCAGTTTCTCCGAAGTATTGAAGAGGACAGGAGGAGCAAGAAATAGAGTAGACACCAGGAACATCTGTAGAGGAAGGAGAGGTATGAACGAGATTAGTGCGAAGAGTGTTAGTCTGGCTAAAATTATTAATGTATATTTAAAGTTTATATTATAATTTCCTTACATGTAATTGCTAAGCTCAAGTAGCTAAGATTTATTCAAGGTAAGTTGTAATATTTACCTTCATAAAGTGCATAATTAAGTACATAATCAGTGTTGTTAATTAAGTTGAATTTAATACAATGCATCATGGGTGAAAATGAGGAAATTAATGATTTTAGATTTTTTTAGATTTTGCCACCGAAGTGGCTAGTTTATTGTGCACCCCATATCCATCCTGTGGACGGTAGCGCAAGAGCATATGGATACACAAAAGGCCTAGGAACTAGGCCCCAAAGGGTTAGGAATACATATGGATTTATATCTACATATCTATAGTTCACTTATCTGTTACAAGCAAATTTAGGAAATTTGCTTAGTATATCTGGTATCTTATTTTCATTAATAAGATATCTTGACATGTCACATAGGTTATTATACTGTCTGTCTCTGTATTGGAAATTAATGTAGATGACAAAAACATGAAATTTAGAGCAAAAAAAATCATCATTGCAGGCTAGAAAGGGTCATGTAGCAAAGGCATACAATAAATGTTTGGAATTAATGAATCAAGAAACTGTGAATACTGATGATTTAAAGTTGTATTTAGATGCTTTAGGGAATAGATATGATTCATATAGATTATATTATAACAAATATGAAGGAGATTTGTTAGTAAACTGTGTAGATGAGACAGAAGTAAATCTTATGATTAACCAGTATTATGAATTAGAGGAAAAGATTCTTTCTTGTAAAAGTCAGGCCTTGAATAAATTAAAATGTGTAAACCAGGCAGTTAATCAGTCTGTTCCAACAAATAAGATGTCTTTGCCAAAACTCCCAGAATTATGTTTACCTGTATTTAATCCTGGAGAAAATTGGTAGGAGTTTTGGTCAATTTTTAAAGCAGTTGTGCATGACAGGAGTGACCTAGCCTGTGTAACTAAATTATTTTACCTCAAAGGACAGATAAGAGGAGATGCTCACATACTCATACAAGCCTTTCCCAATGTAGATGATTATTACAAAGAAGCAGTTGACTTGTTGAAGGTCATTTATGGTAATATAGAACAATGTAGGTTGGATCTAGTGACTATCATTGTTAATTTAAAAACTCCAGACCACACTTACAAAGGTTTACAACAGTTTAAAGTTAAACTGGATAGCACTCTCAAAACTTTAAGTAATAAATATAATCTGAAGGAATCAGACTGGTTATTGAGTGCCATTGTACAGAAAAAATTAAGCTGTAAAACACTTGAATGACTCTCGAACAAGTATCACAAAGGTTATTTTGGTCTGGAGGAAATAAGACTAGGTCTACAAGAATTAATTGCTCAGTTGCAGACCAGCCAACCAACTCATTTTAAAGATGCAACACATAATAACTCTGAGGTATCTGTCAAGTTTCACAAAGGGAAAAGTTATCCCAATGGTAATCAAAATTCATTTCCTGAAAAGAGTTGCATAGGTACATATCAAGTAGCAGGAATCAGAAATAATGATGCTCCACAAGGTAAGAAGAAGTACCCTCCTAAGAGTAGCCCAGTTAATAAGAAACCAGTCAAAGAAAAGAGAGTGTCTTTTCTGCAAGGGTACTCATTTTTCTAAGAATTGCAATGCATACAATTCATGGAATGATAAAGTTGAAAGATTGGAGGAACTTGACAGATGTATCAGATGTCTAGGTAATCACAATGTAAAGGATTGTCATGCCAAATTAAACAACTGTTATCAATGTCACAAGGAAGACACCATATAGTCATGTGTAAGGGTCTATATGATAATGTTGATAATAATGATAATGTTGACAATCCTGACACAACAGTGGTTAATGTAAAAATTGCTGCTAATGTTAATAATGATGGTTTTGCTGAAGTAGCCTTACCTGTGTTACAGGTAAAAATTGATGATAAAAGGCATAAATCAAAAAATGTAATTGCATTATTAGACCAGGGATCACAGCGTACTTTCATAAAATGTAAATGTCTTGATGGTATGAAAGTACAGATGGGAGATCCTACAACTTTAAAATTATCTGGTTTTCTCTCAGATAAAAGGGCTCAATTATATGACACTGTTTATGTAACTGTCAGTTTGGGCAATGAGAAAAAACGTGTTAATGCAGTAATTGTAGATAGATTTCCAGATAAAATATCTACAGTAGGGCTTAGTAAAGCTACAGAAAGACTTTCACATAATGTAAATTTAGCACCTTCTGGTGTAAATGATTCTGTAGGCCCAATAAATATTTTGATAGGTAGTGGCAATTATGCCTCATTTGTAAAGGATATGGTAAAGAAATGTGGTGTCACCCTTTTAAAGACTGCAGGAGGCCATGTAATGTATGGTAGGATTCCTCGTAATAATAATGAATGACTAGAGGAAACTATAAATACTATAACTGTGTGTCTTACTCATGAAATCTTACCCCAATATAATTCTTCCATAGAGGATGGTGTTGAGCCAGTGCATAAATTGTGGGAATCAGACAGCATTGGAATAAATGTAAATGAAGAAAGTCCAGACGATTCTTTTACTCAGGAACAATACCTGAGAGATGTAAAATTTGGATCTGGACAATACTGGGTACGACTTCCGTGGAGACTGAACCATCTAGAATTGCCCACTAAGTACAGAATGGCATATGGACAATTAAAGGCTCAGCTCTGCGAACTGAGTAAGACACCAGAATTGTTGACTGTACAATTAATAAATTTATAGAAGAGGCACCTCCTGAGCAAGCCAAAATTTATGGTCACTATTTGCCACATCACGGAGTGAAGAAGGATTCTAAGACCACTCCTGTGAGGATTGTGTTTAATTGTAGTGCCAGGAGTAACAAAAATGTACCTAGTTTAAATGACTGATGACAGGTCCGTCGTTGACGGAAAAATTAGGAGATATCTTATTAAATTTCAGGGTAAAGAATTATGCCTTTACGGCTGACATAAGTAAAGCTTTCCTAAGAGTGGGTTTACAAGAGGCTGACCGTGATTGTACCCGCTTCTTATGGCCTGAGAATCCTAATGACCCACTTAGCCCTCTGAAAACCTTTCGCTTTAGGAGCGTATTATTTGGTGCTACATCCAATCCATTCCTACTTCAAGCGACGATAAATGCACGCCTTAAATGTACGGGAAATCCATTGAGTTAAGTAATGAGCAAACAATTTTATGTGGACAATTTCCTGGGTGTGACGTCAACTGAAGAGGAACTGTTAATGACTTATGGAGAGGCTAATAAAATAATGCAAAGTGCAAATATGCCTCTGAGGGAATGGAATAGTAATTCCTCCAAATTAAAGGACAAAATAAGTAAAGATTACCCTGGAGATGAAGTACCAAAATGTAGTAATGTATTGGGATTAACTTGGGATACCGAAAGAGATTTGCTAATGTTAAAAACCTAATAATTACAGTATGCCCAATAAATTAACTAAGAGAGTGTTGCTTGCTGAAGATTCCAAATGTTTTGATCCACTAGGCTTGGTGTCACCCATTACTATAAGAGGGAAATTATAAATACAAGAAGCATGGAAGCTTAAATGTGCTTGGGATGAAACTCTGCCTGAGGAATTCATTAACTGGTGGGATTAATTAATTGGTGATTATGAAAAATTTCCAATGTTTGAGTTTCCACGCCAGGTGGTCTATCCAGATGGGAAAAATATACTCCACATTTTTTGTGATGCTTCAAAATTGGCATATGGAGCAGTTGCTTACCTTCAATGTAATAGTGTTATTTCTCTTGTTATGTCTAAGGCTTAAGTGTCTCCAATTAAATAACGTACCTTACCTCAGTTGGAATTAACAGCCATTTATGTAAGTGTCAAATTAGCTAATTATATTAGAAATAAGTTGCAGGAGATAAATATTAGCGACACTGTAATTTGGTCTGATAATGAGGAATCCTTACAATGGATTCGTAATGGAAACTGTAAAATTGTGTACGTACAAAACAGAGTCACTGAAATTAATGAGATGCAAGAGAAGTATAATAGTTTGGGTCAGCATATGTTAACATTTAATCATATACCTGGTGAGGAGAATCCAGCTGATTTCTTGTCTCGAGGTTTACCTTATGCTAAATTTGTAAATGCTGTATCATGGTTTAAAGGACCGAGCTGGTTGGTAAATAAAGCTAATTGGCCTGTACAAAAGGCGTATATTGCTCCTGTTGAAATTACTGTGACCACCGCTCCAATAGTTTGTCCTTCCTTAGCCATTGATATAAATAGGTATTCTTCTTTACCCAAACTAATCAATGTAACTAAGTTGGTGTTTAAATTTCTAAACAAGATGAATATCTCATAAGCTTTTACATCCTCTTACATATTGGATAAAGAGGGTACAAGAAGAATTCTATGGAAATGAGATTAAATTGATGATGGAAAGAAAAATTGTGAAAGGTTCCATAATAGAGAAATTGGGGCCGTATTTAGAGAACAATGTAATTAGGTGCAGAGGTAGGTTACAAAATGCTGAATTGGGTGATTATGCTAAACACCCTATCTTACTGCCCAAAACTCATCATCTAACAAATTTAATTGTTTTAAATGCCCATAAAAATGTAATGCATGGTGGGGTACAAGATACCTTAAATTTTATTAGGGAAACTTTCTGGATTGCACAAGGACGACAAAGTGTAAAAAGGGCTATCAAATCTTGTGTAAGATGTCGCCGTGTGGATGCCAGATCCTATATGTACCCAGGTCCTCCACCATTGCCAAAGGAGCATGTACAATTAGTGAAACCATTTGATGTAATAGGTGTAGACTATAGTGGTCCAATCATTTTAACAGGTACTTCAGATGGTATTCCACTGAAAGTGTATGTATGCTTGTTCACTTGCATTACTACTACGGCAGGTCATTTAGAAGTGTCTCAGGACTTGTCTACAGAACAGTTTATACAGCGGTTTCAAAAATTTGCAGCTGGAGATCTTGTCTGAGATTGATGATTTCGGAAAATGCCACAAATTTTGTAGCGGGTGCTCAACACTAGATAGAATTAAATAATAGTAACGATGTTCAATCTCTGTTAACCCAACGAGGATGTACCTGGAAATCTATTACTCCTAGAGCACTTTGGCAGGGAGGACTGTACGAAAAACTGATAGGCACAGTGAAGAAGTGTCTCCGTAAAGTACTACACCAGAAGAGAATTAATTTGGAGGAATTTCGTGCGGTGTTGGTGGAGGCGGAGAATTGGATAAAAGGCCTCTCTCATACATGAGTGATACACCTGATACAGATGTATTAACACCTCGCCTATTATGTGGAAGGAAATTGGAAGATGCCCCTGTCTATAGAGATAATCCTGAAGAAAGTGATGAAGATTACAATGATGTGGCAGTGTTGTGCGATAAATTTAAAATGTTAAATAAAGTAATTGATCATTGGTCTAATGTGTGGTGTAAGGAATATCTTCTTACACTACATGAACAATTTTATGGTGCGACAGAGGCAGTAAATCGACAGAACTACCTGGAGTTTACCTGGAGAGAGTTCCGGGGGTCAACGCCCCCGTGGCCCGGTCTGTGACCAGGCCTCCTGGTGGATCAGAGCCTGATCAACCAGGCTGTTGCTGCTGGCTGCACGCAAACCAACGTACGAGCCACAGCCCGGCTGATCAGGAACTGACTTTAGGTGCTTGTCCAGTGCCAGCTTGAAGACTGCCAGGGGTCTGTTGGTAATCCCCCTTATGTGTGCTGGGAGGCAGTTGAACAGTCTCGGGCCCCTGACACTTATTGTATGGTCTCTTAACGTGCTAGTGACACCCCTGCTTTTCATTGGGGGGATGGTGCATCGTCTGCCAAGTCTTTTGCTTTCGTAGTGAGTGATTTTCGTGTGCAAGTTCGGTACTAGTCCCTCTAGGATTTTCCAGGTGTATATAATCATGTATCTCTCCCTCCTGCGTTCCAGGGAATACAGGTTTAGGAACCTCAAGCGCTCCCAGTAATTGAGGTGTTTTATCTCCGTTATGCGTGCCGTGAAAGTTCTCTGTACATTTTCTAGGTCGGCAATTTCACCTGCCTTGAAAGGTGCTGTTAGTGTGCAGCAATATTCCAGCCTAGATAGAACAAGTGACCTGAAGAGTGTCATCATGGGCTTGGCCTCCCTAGTTTTGAAGGTTCTCATTATCCATCCTGTCATTTTTCTAGCAGATGCGATTGATACAATGTTATGGTCCTTGAAGGTGAGATCCTCCGACATGATCACTCCCAGGTCTTTGACGTTGGTGTTTCGCTCTATTTTGTGGCCAGAATTTGTTTTGTACTCTGATGAAGATTTAATTTCCTCATGTTTACCATATCTGAGTAATTGAAATTTCTCATCGTTGAACTTCATATTGTTTTCTGCAGCCCACTGAAAGATTTGGTTGATGTCCGCCTGGAGCCTTGCAGTGTCTGCAATGGAAGACACTGTCATGCACATTCGGGTGTCATCTGCAAAGGAAGACACGGTGCTGTGGCTGACATCCTTGTCTATGTCGGATATGAGGATGAGGAACAAGATGGGAGCGAGTACTGTGCCTTGTGGAACAGAGCTTTTCACCGTAGCTGCCTCGGACTTTACTCTGTTGACGACTACTCTCTGTGTTCTGTTAGTGAGGAAATTATAGATCCATCGACCGACTTTTCCTGTTATTCCTTTAGCACGCATTTTGTGCGCTATTACGCCATGGTCACACTTGTCGAAGGCTTTTGCAAAGTCTGTATATATTACATCTGCATTCTTTTTGTCTTCTAGTGCATTTAGGACCTTGTCGTAGTGATCCAATAGTTGAGACAGACAGGAGCGACCTGTTCTAAACCCATGTTGCCCTGGGTTGTGTAACTGATGGGTTTCTAGATGGGTGGTGATCTTGCTTCTTAGGACCCTTTCAAAGATTTTTATGATATGGGATGTTAGTGCTATTAGTCTGTAGTTCTTTGCTGTTGCTTTACTGCCCCCTTTGTGGAGTGGGGCTATGTCTGTTGTTTTTAGTAACTGTGGGACGACCCCCGTGTCCATGCTCCCTCTCCATAGGATGGAAAAGGCTCGTGATAGGCTTCTTGCAGTTCTTGATGAACACAGAGTTCCATGAGTCTGGCCCTGGGGCAGAGTGCATGGGCATGTCATTTATCGCCTGTTCGAAGTCATTTGGCGTCAGGATAACATCGGATAGGCTTGTGTTAATCAAATTTTGTGGCTCTCTCATAAAAAATTCATTTTGATCTTCGACTCTCAGTCTGGTTAGCGGCTTGCTAAAAACTGAGTCATATTGGGACTTGAGTAGCTCACTCATTTCCTTGCTGTCATCTGTGTAGGACCCATCTTGTTTAAGTAGGGGCCCAATACTGGACGTTGTTCTCGATTTTGATTTGGCATAGGAGAAGAAATACTTTGGGTTTCTTTCGATTTCATTTATGGCTTTTAGTTCTTCCCGCGATTCCTGACTCCTAAAGGATTCTTTTAGCTTAAGTTCGATGCTTGCTATTTCTCTGACCAGTGTCTCCCTACGCATTTCAGATATATTGACCTCTTTTAGCCGCTCTGTTATTCTTTTCCGTCGCCTGTAAAGGGAGCGCCTGTCTCTTTCTATTTTACATCTACTCCTCCTTTTTCTTAGAGGAATAAGCCTTGTGCATACATCGAGTGCCACCGAGTTAATCTGTTCTAGGCATAAGTTGGGGTCTGTGTTGCTTAGTATATCTTCCCAGCTTATATCGGTTAGGACTTGGTTTACTTGGTCCCACTTTGTTTTTGTTATTGAAGTTGAATTTGGTGAATGCTCCCTCGTGACTAGTCTCATTATGTCGGTCTGGGGCTCCACGCATACATGTCTGAACCTCAATTATGTTGTGATCTGAGTATATTGTTTTTGATATGGTGACATTTCTTATCAGATCATCATTGTTAGTGAAGATGAGGTCTAGTGTATTCTCCAGTCTAGTAGGCTCTATTATTTGCTGGTTTAAATTGAATTTTGTGCAGAGATTTAAAAGCTCGTGTGAGTGTGAGTTTTCATCAGAGCTGCCTCCTGGTGTTATTACTGCAACAATATTATTTGCTATATTCCTCCATTTTAGGTGCCTTAAGTTGAAATCCCCCAGGAGCAAGATGTTGGGTGCAGGAGCTGGAAGATTTTCCAGACAGTGGTCAATTTTTAACAGCTGTTCCTGGAATTGCTGGGATGTTGCATCCGGAGGCTTGTAGACTACCACAATGACTAGGTTTTGGTTCTCGACCTTTACTGCTAAAACTTCCACTACATCATTTGAGGCATTAAGCAGTTCTGTGCAAACAAGTGACTCTGCAATGTACAGGCCAACCCCCCCCCCTTTTGCCTGTTCACTCTGTCACATCTGTATAGGTTGTAACCTGGGATCCATATTTCGTTGTCCAAGTGATCCTTTATGTGGGTCTCAGTGAAAGCCGCGAACATTGCCTTTGCCTCTGCAAGCAGTCCACGGATGAAAGGTATTTTGTTGTTTGTTGCTGGCTTTAGACCCTGTATATTTGCAAAGAAGAATGTTATCGGACTGGTGGTATTGTTGGTACTGGGGGGGGGATTTTTTTTCCGGCATTAGTATCTGTATCTGTTGGTTTGGAGTGGAGGCCATCGACTGTGGTTCCACTCCACGAATGACTGGATTTGGTGTACGATTTCTGCCATTTCCTGCCAGTTTTTTTTCCTTCCTGGCACTAAAAAACCTCTCCCTCTTGAGTGGCTGTGGCTACCCAGGTTTTCCCATGGCCTGGATGTTTTGTATCTTTTTGTCCCCTTTAGATGGTATGCCTGGCAATTTAAGTTATAGCACAGTCTTTCCTGTACTGAAGAGGTACACAGTTCAGGGTGAAAAAGCTTACAGGAAGGGAGTTTGCATTTTCCTGTTGTCATATGGGCATGGCATTTTCTAGGGTGGTCATAGTTGCACGTCCCATCTGTTTTTCCAGATTTCCCATGCCAGCAGATACCAAGTGCATAGTATGTGCACAGGCTTGGTTTCCGTTTGCCTTGGGTTTCTGTGACTGTATTCCCTGTTGGTGCATGTTTCCCTGTCTTCTATCCTCCCTAGCACCAACAATGGAGCTCCCACCAGTTGTTTTTGGTAATATATCCTCACTATTGCTAGTGGAGTCCTCTTGTTTGCTATTTCCTGCGGTATTTCTAGTTTGCAATATTGGTTTTATCTTATCTTTGACTACACTTGTTTCCCTACTATGGCTCCTGTCCCCTATGAGGTCATTTATATGTATTCCTTCCTGCGTATAATTCCCGACTACCTGGACAAAATCTCCAGCTTCACCATTACTGTCTCCCAGGACAGCATCTCCAGCTTCACCATTACTGTCTCCCAGGACAGCACCTCCAGCTTCACCATTACTGTCTCCCAGGACAGCACCTCCAGCTTCATCATTACTGTCTCCCAGGACAGCACTATCAGCCCCACATTTACTGACTACCAGGACTTCATCTCCAGCCTTACAGTTTCTGACTACATGGCCAGTATCAAGGGCAGTACCATTCAGCCCAGACTTTTTATGTTCCCATCTGTTGTAGAAAGCTTCCAGGTTTTCTATGAAAGCAGCTTTGATGTTGTCCTCTTTTAATACCCTTGTGATTTTAGTCCACAGATTTATCTCATTTGGGCATACCCAAAAACACTTCCCTGTTTTAACACTGCTTGTAGCTAGTTCTTGGATATCTGCACAAGGGGCGTGACACCAATTTCCACAAAAATGACAATTTACCCATGTGGAAGCCCGTTTGTTTGACTGACCACAGACTACACACAGCTTCATAATGATTTGAATGGTTGATTTACTGCAATTCTACTAGCAACCTCTTGAATATTCTATTAATAACCTCCTTAAATGAAGCTCTAGCTATTTGTATTTCTGTTTCTAACTGTTTTTGTATATTGGACAGCTTACCGTGCACGTTCCTGATTTATATTTAATGCTTGTGTTTATAAGGGCGCCTACAACCCCATCCGTTTACAGTCTGCTTTATTGTCCAACGAAACCGTTTGAAACCAGTCAAGGGTTCGGACCAGTCAAGGGTTCGGACCAGTCGATCTGATCTGATCAGTGGGTCACTTATTTAAAACATACTGGTCGGTGATTTGAGCTAACACATGAAGGATCTACTGGAAATTATCTACCCGAGTAATATGTGATTTGATTGATACAAAAGTATAACTTGCGTGTTGAAGAAACCGGTGACTGCTGGCAACTCCTACAATGACGAACGGTCGACCTCAACCCTTGTTTATCAATCGCTGTATCTAGCTTTTCTATCTTTTTTTTTCGTCTCCACCACAATAAATGCTATATTATCCCTTTAGTTGACTGGAAATTTTGGAGGAAGGACGCTTTTTCTGTAGTAATAATTGCTTCTCGTTGTGTATATTGCGACCGCTGGTAACTACAGTTTATATGAAATTCACAGTATACGTCTGGTATTTCAAGAAAAAAGAAACTAATGAAAGTCATTCCACTCCACTAAGTACCATTATAATACTGGTTAGTTGCTACTACAACACTGTATTCTGTTATTCACTGGTATCACTAGATTATATGCGAGTACACTAGCAAGCCAGGAAGATTATTAAAAACAGCTGACCTGTGGTAAGTTTCTGGCGACTTCTGGCACCTGCCTCTATAGGCTTATCACTTCATTTACAAATTCACCTGTTTTCAAATGACACTTCAGCCTTTATCATCAGTATACTAGGGAGCCACTGTAGTATACACTATACACTATGTATACTCAATGTTATCAGGGAGACTTTCTTTCCTCTGACATGAAAAGTTCAATTATTATTATTTTTTTCACACGGGACACAGGCCTATGATTCCACTCTGGCAGTAAACTCTGCTAGGTAGTGAACACTAATTCTCCTTTTTTGACTCAGTATATAATGTTTTCCGCCCAAGATTGGTTCCAGGCGCTAGAGGGATGTATCGTATAGGATTGATGACACAAATTAAAGTTCTAGCACGTAAGAGCGACCGTGAAAACACGAGAAAACCCGGAGCACAACGAGGCACGCTTGGACTTCAAGAAGGCATGTGTGAATATATCTGATTAATACATTACTATTGCTCTAAAGTGTATTTAAAGAAGAGAATCGACAGGGAAGCTCTGCACCTGCGCTGAGCAGCAGGGAGGAGATGCCATTGTTTTTGAATGAAATACAGGCATGCTAATGAAATGTACGTAAATTTTGTCTCTCTGGAAGTTAAATTGTTTGAAGCTTCCCAAATAGGAGCCGAAATTGTTGGATTTGCAGTCATGCATAACATGAGCATTAAGCAGATGGACAGGACAGCTCCAGAAACCCCAGCTAAGTTGTCTATTTTGTGTTGAAATTCTGGCCAGTATTTTCTTCATAAATTTAGGCAGGGGGGTTGGTATGACACACCGTAATCTCCAGACTAATTGATGAGTCTAATTATTCTAAATTCTCCTTCAATGTATATGTATTCACATTTTAAATTTAATATACAGTCCACATATTTATATTAATGTTTTTACCAGAAATCCTGGTGATGTATATTTCATTTGAAATTAATATAGGTCCAGAGTGACTTGTGGAGAGATAGATTATGGTAGGTATCGAAGGGGGACATTTTTTGCGACCTAGGTGTCTTCTTCTTCTTATGACCAGAGTCTTTGGTAAGAGGGGTAAGGAAGAAGGATGGGTAAGGATAGAAATATTGGAAAAGGGTGGGAGGGGGGAGAGAGGTAGGATATAAAAGGTAAGTGGCCCAACCACTTTGGTGCAATTTAAAAAGTGTATGTGGAATAACAAAATATTCTTGAAGGGGTATAATACTAACCCATCAGAGTCACATAGATATAATAGATATATAAGTTCATGGCTCTGAATTGGTAGTAATTCTACAAGTTGCAATGGCTTTTTTTTTGCGATTGCTCAACGAGTATTTAAACGACAATGAAGGCGATAATTGTCTGGACAGTTCGCAAAGAATTACATGACACGTTAGCTCTTACAAGGTGGTGTCCCGCCATAGTAAATGTAGCATAATTTTAACAGTAGAATGCTATACAAGATATCTCCCTAATTGGGGGTGATGATTTTCTTAGTAAACATAGAAGGGTTCTGGTGTTACCCAATCATCTTCATCTGCAGGGAGGTTGCTCAAGATCATTGGTCGATGGTAATCGTCTTTATGTATGAAGCGACGGACCCTTTGTGGGAGAGTCATTCTTTGGGTCCTGTGAGGAGGAGTATTGATATAATCCGTGGTATTTTCAACTTGGAGAGGATGTTCTCTATCTGGCATGTAGAGTTCTTGCATTGCATAGTTGTTTCTTCTTCAGGGAGTCGAAGGGGGACATTTTTTGCGACCTAAGTGTACTAAAATTCCTACTTGTCTTTGTAACCTTGATAAAGAATAATTATCTTTGTTACCATTTACTGGTATGTATCTTTTGAGCTACATCCAGGTAAATTTAATTTTCCACAACGTGTACTCAACTAGTTGTACTCTCCTAGTTGAGGTTGCAGGGGTCGAGTCCAAGCTCCTGGCCCCGCCTCTTCACTGATCGCTACTAGGTCTTCCTGAACAGTGAGTTTTATCATACCTCTGCTTAAAGCTATGGATCCTGCTTCCACAACATCGCTTCCAAAACTATTCCACTTCCTGACTACTCTGTGGCTGAAGAAATACTTCCTAACATCCCTGTGATTCATCTGTGTCTTCAACTTCCAACTGTCCCCCCTTGTTGCTGTGTCCCATCTCTGGAACATCCTGTCTTTGTCCACCTTGTAAATTCCTCTCAGTATTTTGTATGTCGTTATCATGTCCTTCCTATCTCTCCTGTCCTCCAGTGTCGTCAGGTTGATTTCCCATAACCTCTCCTCGTAGGACATACCTCTTAGCTCTGGGACTAGTATTGTTGCAAACCTTTGCATTTTCTCTAGTTTCTTTACGTACTTGACTAGGCGTGGGTTCCAAACTGGTGCCGCATACTCCAATATGGGCCTAACGTACATGGTGTACAGGGTCCTGAACGATTCCTTATTAAGATCTCGGAATGCTGTTCTGAGGTTTGCTAGGGGCCCATATGCTGCAGCGGTTATTTGGTTGATGTGCGCTTCAGGAGATGTGCCTGGTGTTATACTCACCCCAAGATCTTTTTCCTTGAGTGAGGTTTGTAGTCTCTGGCCCCATAGACTGTACTCCATCTGCTGTCTTCTTCGCCCTTCCCCAATCTTCATGACTTTGCACTTGGTGGGGTTGAACTCCAGTAGCCAATTGCTGGACCAGGTCTGCAGCCTGTCCAGATCCCTTTGTAGTTCTGCCTGGTCTTCGATTGAATGAATTCTTCTCATCAGCTTCACGTCATCTGCAAACAGGGACGCTTCGGAGTCAATTCCTTCCGTCATGTCATTCACAAATACCAGAAACAGCATTGGTCCTAGGACTGACCCTTGTGGGATCCTGCTGGTCACAGGTGCCCACTCTGACACCTCGCCATGTACCATGACTCGCTGTTGTCTTCCTGACAAGTATTCCCTGATCCATTGTAGAGCCTTTCCTGTTATCCCTGCTTGGTCCCCCAGTTTTTGCACTAATCTCTTGTGTGGAACTATGTCAAACGCCTTCTTGCAGTCCAAGAAAATGCAATCTACCCACCCCTCTCTCTCTTGTCTTACTGGTGTCACCATGTCATAGAACTGCATTAGGTTTGTGACACAGGATTTCCCGTCCCTGAAACCATGTTGGCTGCTGTTGATGAGATCATTCCTTTCTAGGTGTTCCACCACTCTTCTCCTGATAATCTTCTCCATGACTTTGCATACTATACATGTTAGTGACACTGGTCTGTAGTTTAGTGCTTCATCTCTGTCTCCTTTTTTAAAGATTGGGACTACATTTGCTGTCTTCCATGCCTCAGGCAATCTCCCTGTGTTTCTGGAGCCCCTTCTGTCTCCTCTGTGAACACTTCTTTAAATCTCTTGTTGAGTTCCTCACTTCATGGTCATTTCTTGTTGTCTCTCCTCCTTCCTTAGCCTGATTACCTGGTCCTTGACTGTTATTTTCCTCCTGATGTGGCTGTATAACAGTTTTGGGTCAGATTTGGATTTTGTTGCTATATCGTTTTCATATTGTCGTTGGGCCTCACTTCTTATCTGTGCATATTCATTTCTGGCTCTACGACTGTTCTCCTTATTCTCCTGAGTCCTTTGCCTTCTATATTTCTTCCATTCCCTAGCACACTTGGTTTTTGTGTGTACTCACCTAATTGTGCTCACCTAATTGTGGTTGCAGGGGTCGAGACTCAGCTCCTGGCCCCGCCTCTTCACTGATCGCTACTAGGTCCTCTCTCTCTCTGCTTCCTGAGCTGTATCATACCTCTTCTTAAAACTATGTATGGTTCCTGCCTCCACTACTTCACTTGCTAGGCTGTTCCACTTCCTGACAACTCTATGACTGAAGAAATACTTCCTAACGTCCCTGTGACTCGTCTGAGTCTTCAGCTTCCAGTTGTGACCCCTTGTCCCTGTGTCCCCTCTCTGGAACATCCTATCTCTGTCCACCTTGTCTATTCCCCGCAGTATCTTGTATGTCGTTATCATGTCTCCCTGACCCTTCTGTCCTCCAGTGTCGTCAGTCCGATTTCCCTCAACCTTTCCTCGTACATTCCCCTGAGCTCTGGGACTAGCCTAGTTGCAAACCTTTGTACTTTCTCTAACTTCTTGACGTGCTTGACCAGGTGTGGGTTCCAGACTGGTGCTGCATACTCCAGTATGGGCCTAACATACACAGTGTACAGTGTCTTGAACGATTCCTTATTAAGGTATCAGGTTTGCCAGGCGCCCGTATGCTGCAGCGGTTATTTGGTTGATGTGTGCCTCCGGTGATGTGCTCGGTGTTATGGTCACCCCAAGGTCTTTCTCCCTGAGTGAGGTCTGTAGTCTTTGTCCACCTAGCCTATACTCTGTCTGCGGTCTTCTTTGCCCCTCCCCAATCTTCATGACTTTGCATTTGGCTGGATTGAATTCGAGAAGCCAGTTACTGGACCACATGTCCAGCCTGTCCAGGTCTTTTTGCAGTCCTGCCTCATCCTCATCCGATTTAATTCTTCTCATCAACTTCACATCATCTGCGAACAGGGACACTTCAGAGTCTATTCTTTCCATCATGTCGTTCACATATATCAAAAATACCATTGGTCCTAGAACTGACCCCTGTGGGACCCCGCTCGTCACAGGCGCCCACTGTGATACCTCTTCACATACCATGACTCGTTGCTGCCTCCCTGCCAGGTATTCCCTGATCCATTGCAGTGCCCTCTCTGTTACATGCGCCTGATCCTCCAGCTTCTGCACTAATCTTCCTGCAGTCTAGGAAAACGCAATCTACCCACCCCTCTCTCTCGTGTCTTCTGTTACCTTGTCACAAAACTCCAGGAGGTTTGTGATACACGATTTGCCTTCCATGAACCCATGCTGGTTTTCATTTATAATCTTGTTCCTTTCCAGGTGTTCGACCACTCTCCTCCTGATAATCTTCTCCATGACTTTGCACACAATACATGTCAGAGACACAGGTCTGTAGTTTAGTGCCTCGTTTCTGTTTCCTTTCTTGAATATGGGGACTACATTAGCTGTCTTCCATTTCTCAGGTAGTTGCCCAGTTTCTAGGGATGTGTTGAAGATTGTGGTTAGGGGCACGCACAGCATCTCTGCTCCTTCTCTAAGGACCCATGGGGAGATGTTCGGTCCCATCGCCTTTGAGGAGTCAAGGTCACTTAGGAGCTTCTTCCCCTCCTCCTCGGTTGTTCGAAAGTCATCCAACACTTGTTGGTATATTCCCTCTTGATGTTCCCTTGTGTGCTGTCTTCCCACAGCCCTTCCTGTCTCTACTGTAAAAACTTCCTTAAATCTCCTGTTCAGCTCCTGTGTGTGTGTTTGTGTGTGTGCCTGTGTGTGTGTTTGTGAGTGTACCTGTGTGTGTGTTTGTGAGTGTACCTGTGAGTGTGTTTGTGTGCCTGTGTACTCTCCTATTTGTGGTTGCAGGGGTCGAGTCATAGCTCCTGGCCCCGCCTCTTCACTGATTGCTACTACATCCTCACTCTCCCTGCCCCATGAGCTTTATCATGCCTCGCCTTAAAACTATGTATGGTTCCCGCCTCCACTGCATCACTTTCTAGGCTATTCCACAGCCTGACTACTCTATGACTGAAGAAATGCTTCCTAACATCCCTTTGATTAATCTGAGCCTTCAACTTCCAATTGTGACCTCTTGTTCCTGTGTCCCATCTCTGGAACATCCCATCTTTGTCCACCTTGTCTATTCCGCACAGTATTTTATATGTCGTTATCATGTCTCCCCTCACCCTCCTGTCCTCCAGTGTCGTCAGGCCGATTTCCCTCAACCTTTCTTCGTAGGTCAATCCCCTTAGCTCTGAGACTAGTCTTGTTGCAAACCTTTGCACTTTCTCTAATTTCTAGACGTGCTTGACTAGGTGTGGATTCCAAACTGGTGCTGCATACTCCAGTATGGGCCTGACGTAAATGGTATACAGAGTCTTGAACGATTCTTACTGAGGAATCGGAATACTATCCATAGGTTTGCCAGACGCCCGTATGCTGTAGCAGTTATCTGATTGATGTGCACCTCAGGAGATATGCTCGGTGTTATACTTACCCCCAGATCTTTTTCCTTGAGTGAGGTTTGCAGTCTTCGGCCATCTAGGCTATACTGTGTCTGCAGTCTTCTTTGCCCTTCCCCTATCTTCATGACTTTGCATTTGGCAGGGTTAAACTCGAGGAGCCAGTTGCTGGACCAGGCTTGTATCCTGTCCAGGTCTCTTTGTAGTCCTGCCTGATCCTCGTCCGATTTGATTCTTCTCATTAACTTCACATCATCTGCAAACAAGGACACTTCTGAGTCTATCCCTTCCGGTATGTCATTCACATATACCAAAAACAGCACAGGTCCTAGGACTGACCCCTGTGGAACCCCGCTTGTCACAGGCGCCCACTCTGACACCTCGTCACGTACCATGACTCGTCGTTGCCTCCCTGTCAGGCATTCTCTGATCCATTGCAGTGCTTTTGCAGTAACCTCTTGTGAGGAACTGTTTCGAAGGCCTTCTTGCAGTCCAAAAAAATGCGGTCGATGCACCCCTCTCTCTCTTGTCTTACTTCTGTCACCTTGTCATAAAACTACAGTAGGTTTGTGACACAGGACTTTCCTTCCCTGAAACCGTGCTGGTTGTCAATTATATACTTGTTATTTCCAAGTGCTCCACCACTCTCCTCCTGGTGATCTTCTCCATGACTTTACATACTATACACATTAGTGATACAGGTCTGTAGTTTAGTGCCTCATGTCTGTCTCCCTTTTTAAAAATTGGGACTACATTAGCCATCTTCCATACCTCAGGGAGTTGCCTAGTTTCAATGGATGTGCTGAACATCTTTGTTAATGGCACACACAGCATCTCTGCTCTCTCTCTAAGGACCCATGAAGAGATGTCTGGTCCCACCGCCTTTGAGGTGTCAAGTTCACATAGCTTCTTCACCTCCTTGGTTATGTGGACCTCATCTAGTACTTGCTGGTGTACCCCCCTGTTCTGATTTCCTGGAGTTCTACTGGTTTCCACTGTAAATACGTCTTTAAATCTCGTGTTGAGCTCCTCACATACCTCTCAGTCATTTCTTGTGAGCTCCCCATCACCCTTCCTCAGTCTGATTACCTGGTCCTTGACTGTTGTTTTCCTCCTGATGTGGCTGTACAACAGCTTCGGGTCAGACTTGACTTTCGATGCTATGTCATTTTCATATTGTCGCTGAGCCTCCCATCTTATCTGTGCATATTCGTTTCTGGCTCTTCGGCTAATCTCTTTATTTTCCTGAGTTCTCTGTCTTCTGTACCTTTTCCGTTCTCTAGTATACCTAGTTTTTTGCCTCCCTACACCTTTGGGTGAACCACGGACTCGTTCTGTTCTTCCCATTATTTTCGTTTCCCTTGGGAACAAACCTCTCCTCTGCCTCCTTCCATTTTGTTGCTACATAGTCCATTTCTTGTACTGGTTTTCCTGTCGGTTCCCTCTCCCACTGAATATCTTGCAGGAAGTTCCTCATGCCTGAGTAGTTCCCCCTTTTGTGGTTTGGTTTTCCCATCCTATTCCTGCTACTCTCTCCACTTGAAGCTCAACTATGTAGTCAAAGCACAGAACCACATGATCACTAGCTCCCAGGGCCCTTTCATACATGATATCCTTGATGTCCAAACTGCTCAAGGTGAATACAAGGTCCAGTCTTGCTGGATCATCCTCGCCTCTCTCTCTGGTAGTGTCTCTAACATGTTGATGCATGAGGTTTTCCAGCACCACATCCATCATCTTGGCTCTCCATGTTTCAGGATCCCCATGGGGCTCCAGGTTTTTCCGGTCAATCTCCTTGTGATTGAAATCACCTATAACTTGTAACTTTGCTCCCCCCATGTGTACTCTTCTGGCCACCTCGGCTAGTGTGTCGACCATTGCTCTGTTGCTCTTATCGTATTCTTCTCTTGGCCTCCTGCAGTTCTGTGGTGGGTTGTACATTACTGCAATTATCACCTTATCTCCCTCAAACTGGATTGTTCCTACTAAGTAGTCCCTTTCGCCCACGCCATCCATTCCTTCCATTTTCTCAAAGCCCCACTGTTTTTTTAATGAGCAGTGCAACTACTCCTCCCCCTCTCCTCCCTTCATCTTTCATGAGGATTTGATATCCAGGTGGAAAGACTGCATCTGTTATTATTCTGGTGAGTTTTGTTTCTGTGAGTGTTATTATGTCTGGGGATGTCTCCTTGATTCTTTCATGCCATTCTTCACACTTATTTATTATTCCATCTGCATTTGTATACCACACCTTCAACTTCTTTTCTAAGACTGTGGTCTGGGGGGTATATTGGGGTTGGGGAAGTGGGAGACCTGATAACGAGCTATGGGTGCTTGCTGTTGGGGTGGAGTTTGTAATGCAGTGGGTGGGGGCATTGGATATGTCATGGGTGTTTTGGTTTAGAGTGTTTGGTTGCACTGGGGTTGGCCTGGTTGAGAGGCTTCTATAGGAAGTTGTGAGGGAGGCTGTATTTTATCTTCTTCCTGGGTCTGGGATCTCCTGTCTGTCTCCCCCATCCCCTCTCTTTCCTCCTTTCGCCTTTGTACCATCTCTCTTAGTTTCTGCCTTTCTTCTTGTGTTCTGTCACGGTCGAGATACACCTTTCTGTATGCCGGCATGTCCCTTAATCTTGCTTTCTCCTGCAGGATCCTGGTCCGAGTCGATTCTGCCTTGAAAGCCACTTTCACTGGCCGGGTTCTTCTTGCAAACCCCCCTATTCTCCGAAAATTTTCCAGCTGGGTCATGTCATCTTCTCAATTGCTTTTTTTTCCCCTTGTTTTCTTGCTTCATGTATTTCCCCTTCAACTTCCTGGAGCTCATGCACAAAGACTGACCTCTTCCTTTCATTCTCCCACTGCATATCCTTGTGTATCCACTCATTCAATTTAATTTCCTCCATTGCAGCTTTTCTTTCTTCAGTTCCACTATCTAATGTATTTGTGCTCAGTGGCCTGTCATTTTCCCTTCTTGGTTTTCCCTGGGCTCTGCTGTGGTCTGTTAGGACCTCCACATATATCTTAGCTCTTTCATTTACTGCAGTCTCCTCTGACAGAGCTTCTACATGCAGTTTTGCTCCTTCTTTCCCTACAGTCCCCTTATTTGTGACTGAGGTAGCAGTCTCTGATGTCATTCCCAAAATGTTCTTTAGTTCTTTAAGCTGTTTTAGATTTTTCAGTTCCTCTTCTATCTCTGTATCCTAGCCTCTGCTGCTATGACTTGCATCTCCCACTTCTTGCTTTCCATATCTATTCTCTCTTCCAGTCTCATGCTAAGTTCTAGTTTCTTTTCCCATTTATGTTCCATTTTTGTAAGCTCTGCTGCCCAATCTTCCTTTGCAGATTCATCCTCCTGTCCTTTGGTTTTCCTTCCTGCTCTCTGGCAACCCATTTTTTTTTATTTTGATTGCCTCAGAATGGAAAACTTATGTAATTCTATGTGTTAGGTTAGTAATGTGTTTGTCCGAGTGTAGGAGGGGGGGGAAGGTCGAAGAGGAACTGTGGACAGTGGCTATATGGGAGAGGGGTGGGGAGGGGGATTTAGGGGGGAATATGGGGAGTGAGAATGAGGTAAAAGGAAGGGGTAGAGGAAGAGGGGGAAAGGAGGGAGATGTGAGGAGGAGGGTGGTGAATGAAAGAGGGGGGGATCAGGGGAAGGAGTGAGAGGTTGGTGGGGGAGGGGTGGGGGAGTGTATGTGTGAGTCTGTATGTGTGTGTGTGTGTGTGTATGTGTGTGTGTGTGTGTGTGTGTGTGTGTGTGTGTGTGTGTGTGTGTGTGTGTGTGTGTGTGTGTGTGTGTAAAATTGTGTGTGGAATTGTGTGTGGAATTGTGTGTGGGTTTATTAAGTGTCTGCAAAGTAGGTGGAATTGTGCATTGGAGTGTTATGTGGAGTCTCAGTGGTCCCTTACCTGACCACAACCTCTTGTGACCTGACCCCCACCCTCCTGTGACTTGACCCGCACCTACTTACAATGCTGCCATCTAAGCTCTTCCTACCACCTAAGCTTATAGGAACTTACTCGCCTTGTTCCATAGATTACCAATTGTTATTCCTTATTGAGTACTTGAGTGCCTATTCTTTATCGTGCTAGGAGAGTTGGACTGTTCACAATCAGCTTGGCGGTTAATTGGAACCTGAAACCCCCCACCCAAACAACCACGCATAGGTGATTACAGTACTTGCAATGCAGCTGTAGCAGCCTGTAGATTGTCCAGCTCTATGTGATGTCCTGACGTAGATCCACCTCAATTTCTTCTCATAATATAATGTCCCCTATTCACTGTATTACTTTCACTGGTCACACGATTGTTTCACTTTGTTAACTTTCTTGGGTGACATGTGGCAACATCGTCTCAGCACCCACACTAGCCTGCCCGCTCTGACTGGGCTACCACCTTTTACTTTCTAGATCACTTACAAAATTGTTGCTCTCCCCACACTTATGTGGCTCAGGCAGATTGTAAATCGCTTCAGGGAATTGTTCACTACCCCAACACACTTCGCAACCCTTGCAGAACACTTGGGTAGCCCTCAAAAACACTTATATATGCGGAGCAGGGAAGGCGTGACTCGCGCACGCGGTGTACTCACCTAATTGTGGTTGCAGGGATCGAATCTCAGCTCCTGGCCCCGGTGTGTTTTTGTGTGTGTTTGTGTGTGTGTGTGTGTGTGTGTGTGTGTGTGTGTGTGTGTGTGTGTGTGTGTGTGTGTGTGTGTGTGTGTTTGTGTATGAGTGTGTGTGTGTGTATTTGTGTTTGCGTGTGTGTGTGTGTGTGTGTGTGTGTGTGTGTGTGTGTGTGTGTTTGTGTGTGACTCAACAATCAGTATTTGCACCAATAACTCATTACAGTTGTGACCGGGTGTGGAAGTGTGAATTGCTCATTACTCTATAATTTGTTCATGATTGTAGCCATGTATAAACGTAAGTAACCATTCTTACAGGATTCATTACCTTTGTAACTTGTGAGTTCATTACCTTCGTACCTAGTTCGGCTATCAAAACTCTGGGGGCCCAGTCCCTGGACACATTACGTACCTCTGTAATCTGTAAATACCTTTGTAACTTGTCATGATTGTGACCAGACCTACCTGGAGTTCATTACCTTTGTAAATTGTGAGTTTATTACCTCTGTAACTTGCTCAGCTATCCTAACTTTGGAGTCCAGTACCTGGACCAATTAGGTACCTCTGTAATCTTGTGCCTACCGCCCACGGGATGGGTATGGGGTGCATAATAAACATATTAAACGAACTTTCTGTTCATGCTCAGTTCCGACTTCGTATTTTGTGGGACATAATTTTGATGACCAGATATTCTTCAAGTTGTAAAGAAAGTCTTTGCTGATGAAGCCAACTGAAGTACGCGATGCAGGGCATTAAAACAGTTGAGGGACTCCTTCTCTTAAGCTAGTTGGTGTGATATAAACGTGGCCAGAGTTTTGTCAGTGTAAACACCAATCAACTTCGGGGGGTTGGACAAAATAACATTAACACCTGCTGACTGAACTGCCAAATAACTGAATAATGAATTTAAATGTGTTACAGGTCTCTTTTTTTGCGCTATCATCAAAGATAATGTACTAATTCACACTGCTAGAGATGTTTAAAACTGGGATGAATAACATGAAAATGAAGGTGAACGCTTGGATTGGTCTCAATCGCCAGATCTAAATATCGAGCATCTGTGGTTTCAGTTGGAATTGCAAGTCAGGAACCGATTTCCTCCACCGTTGACTTTGGAAAAGTTTCAGTAGGTCTTGCTTGACAAATGGCTCAAAATATCCCTGGATATTGTTCAAATGCTGTATGACTCAATTTTTCTACGAATTGATGCTGTTTTAGCTGCAAATGAAGGACCAACTCCATATTGAAACTAGAAAATGTTAAAGAACAAGGTGTTCCTAAAATTTGTTCCTATTCTTGTATTTCTTATTTAATAAGGTTGACATAGCAGTGTAATAGTCATCAATTGCAAACGTCTATTCCCCCATAGTTTCCTTCCCTACAGATGGTGAGTCAAGTTGCTTGGAGCACTGAATAGTTTATGGTTTCATTACAGTATTACAAAGACTGGAGACAAACATGACTTCACGACCTGAATGTATAGGTCCAACCCTATTTCACTAGTCTTCTACTATCATAAATTGTTGAGCTGTACTTCAAAATTTGTGTATTTTGCCATACGTTGGCATATCAGGTTGTGAGACTACTTTCTCGTCTTCTCACTCACGGGTATCTCGTTGAGAGGCGCCCAGTTTCACTCTGTGTATAATGTCAGGTTCCAGTTGCAGTATGTAATATTCTGTTGGACGGTCCAGTCTATCAACGAGCACGCAGAATTAACCTTGGACGTCATCACCGCTCTAACACCCTTCATCTTCCCTCCTCACTGACGGCCCCACTTTTGACACAGACTTCCTCTTAGACTTTGTGACAGCAACAGATTTATCACACAACCTCTTAATATACTTCTTTTAGCACTCTACACTGAACTAACAATCTTTACCATGCAGTGCTGTATGACCCTGGTGGTTTAGCGCTTAATTTTGATTATAATAATAATCAGCCTCCATTGACACTTGATTACTAAGCTCTGGCTGCTCCAGCGTGATAAGGATACTCCTGCTCAGGCGGATGTGTCGAATAAAGTTATTTATTTGCAATAATTAATGCAAATTGATTATGATATTTAGGTCTTCATGGTAGAGCAAGATGATTAATATAAATTTCCTTGTTTTTCTTTACAGGTAAGTGTGAATTACTGGTCATCGTGGGACAACTCTCGCACCGCATAACAGGTATGTCTATATTCCTACTATAAATAAACCTAATTAATGAGCACATTGTTGCTAATTGTCTGTTGTATCAACACTTAAGAAATGTCGTTGGTGTTGCTTCTGATAGCCTGTAATGTGAAACTTGTGGGAAATACAGTATATTCCAGACTAGCTCAGGTGATCCTAGTTACCTGGTTCCCATGAGTCTACACCAGAGTTTACTAGTGTGTGACAGTAGTTACCTGGATGTACTTTAAGGTGTGCAGGATTAGGACCACCAATAAGTCCACACTTGTCATTTTCAGTAACTGTGCAGAAAACAACACAAACATGCAAAGCAAAGAGTTGTTCCTAATTAATTCAGTGTTGAATCTTATAGTTTATCCTAAAAATTTATATGTAATTGCCAGCAGAATTCTTTTTTTTTCTTTTAATATTCTGAGATTGACATTATTGTAGTGTTCAGTCTGGCACGAACCTGGCACTGTTGTGGCGGGAACCTGGCACTGTTGTGGCGGGAACCTGGCACTGTTGTGGTGGGAACCTGGCACTGTTGTGGTGGGAACCTGGCACTGTTGTGGCGGGAGCCTGGCACTGTTGTGGCGGGAACCTGGCACTGTTGTGGCGGGAGCCTGGCACTGTTGTGGCGGGAGCCTGGCACTGTTGTGGCGGGAACCTGGCACTGTTGTGGCGGGAGCCTGGCACTGTTGTGGCGGGAACCTGGCACTGTTGTGGCGGGAGCCTGGCACTGTTGTGGCGGGAACCTGGCACTGTTGTGGCGGGAGCCTGGCACTGTTGTGGCGGGAGCCTGGCACTGTTGTGGCGGGAGCCTGGCACTGTTGTGGCGGGAGCCTGGCACTGTTGTGGCGGGAACCTGGCACTTTTGTGGGCGGGAACCTGGCACTTTTGTGGGCGGGAACCTGGCACTGTTGTGACGGGCACCTGGCACTGTTGTGACGTTAACCTGGTGCAGTTGTGGGAGGGAACCTGGCACTGTTGTGGGCAGGAACCTGGCACTGTTGTGAGCGAACCTGGCACTGTTGTGACGGGAACCTGGCAATGTTGTAGGAGGGAACCTGGCACTGTTGTAGGAGGGAACCTGGCACTGTTGTGGGCGGGAACCTGGTACTGTTGTGGGCGGGAACCTAGTACTGTTGTGGGCGGGAACCTGGTACTGTTGTGGGCGGGAACCTGGTACTGTTGTGGGCAGGAACCTGGTACTGCTGTGGCGGGAACCTGGTACTGTTGTGGGCGGGAAACTGGTACTGCTGTAGCGGGAACCTGGTACTGTTGGGGGGGGAAACATGGCACTGTTGTGGGCGGGAACCTGGCACTGCTGTGGCGGGAACCTGGTACTGTTGGGCGGGAACCTGGCACTGTTGTGGGCGGGAACCTGGACCTGTTGTGGGCGGGAACCTGGACCTGTTGTGGCCGGAACCTGGTGCTGTTGTGGCGGAAACCTGGCACTGTTGTGGGCGGGAACCTGGCACTTTTGTAGGCGGGAACCTGGCACTTTTGTAGGCGGGAACCTGGCACTTTTGTGGGCGGGAACCTGGCACTTTTGTAGGCGGGAACCTGGCACTTTTGTGGGCGGGAACCTGGCACTTTTGTGGGCGGGAACCTGGCACTTTTGTGGGCGGGAACCTGGCACTTTTGTGGGCGGGAACCTGGCACTGTTGTGGGCGGGAACCTGGCACTGTTGTGGCGGGAACCTGGCACTGTTGTGGGCGGGAACCTGGCACTGTTGTGGGCGGGAACCTGGCACTGTTGTGGGCGGGAACCTGGCACTGTTGTGGGCGGAAACCTGGCACTGTTGTGGGCGGGAACCTGGCACTGTTGTGGGCGGGAACCTGGCACTGTTGTGGGAGGGAACCTGGAACTGCTGTGGGAGGGAACCTGGCACTGATGTGGGCGTGAACATGGCACTGTTGTGGGAGGGAACCTGGCACTGTTGTGGCGGGAACCTGGCACTGCTGTGGTGGGAACTTGGCACTGCTGTGGCGGGAACCTGGCACTGTTGTGGCGGGAACCTGGTGCTGTTGTGGCGAAAACCTGGCACTGTTGTGGGCGGGAACCTGGTACTGTTGTGGGCGGGAACCTAGTACTGTTGTGGGCGGGAACCTGGTACTGTTGTGGGCGGGAACCTGATACTGTTTTGGGCGGGAACCTGGTACTGCTGTGGCGGAAACCTGTTACTGTTGTGGGCGGGAACCTGGTACTGTTGGGGGGGAAACCTGATACTGTTGTGGGCGGGAACCTGGTACTGTTGTGGCCGGAACCTGGTGCTGTTGTGGCGGAAACCTGGCACTGTTGTGGGCGGGAACCTGGCACTGTTGTAGGCGGGAACCTGGCACTGTTGTGGGCGGGAACCTGGCGCTGTTTTGGGCGGGAACCTGGCACTGTTGTGGGCGGGAACCTGGCCCTGTTATGGGCGGGAACTTGGCACTGTTGTGGGCGGGAACCTGGCACTGTTGTGGGCGGGAACTTGGCACTGTTGTGGCGGGAACCTGGCACTGTTGTGGGCGGGAACCTGGCACTGTTGTGGGAGGGAACCTGGCACTGTTGTGGGAGGGAACCTGGCGCTGATGTGGGCGTGAACATGGCACTGTTGTGGGAGGGAACCTGGCACTGTTGTGGCGGGAACCTGGCACTGCTGTGGTGGGAACTTGGCACTGCTGTGGCGGGAACCTGGCACTGCTGTTGCGGGAACCTGGTGCTGTTGTGGCGAAAACCTGGCACTGTTGTTGGCGGGAACCTGGCACTGTTGTGGGCGGGAACCTGGCACTGTTGTGGGCGGGAACCTGGCACTGTTGTGGGCGAGAACCTGGCACTGTTGTGGGCGGGAGCCTGGCACTGTTGTGGGCGGGAGCCTGGCACTGTTGTGGGCGGGAGCCTGGCACTGTTGTGGGCGGGAACCTGGCACTGTTGTGGGCGGGAACCTGGCACTGTTGTGGGCGGGAACCTGGCACTGTTTTGGGCGGGAACCTTGCACTGTTTTGGGCGGGAACCTGGCACTGTTGTGGGAGGGAACCTGGCACTGTTGTAGGAGGGAACCTGGCACCGTTGTGGGCGGGAACCTGACACCTTATCAAGTGTCAGCGTGCCTCGTTGTGCTCCCGGTTTTCTGGTGTTTTCACGGTCGCTCTTACGTGCTAGAACTTTAATTTGTGTCATCAATCCTATACGATACATCCCTCTAGCGCCTGGAACCAATCTTGGGCGGAAAACATTATATACTGAGTAAAAAAAAGGAGAATTGTGTGCACTACCTAGCAGAGTTTACTGCCAGAGGGGAATCATAGGCCTGTCCCGTGTGGAAAAATAATAATATTGAACTTTGTGTCAGAGGAAAGAAAGTCTCCCTGAAAGCATTGAGTATACATAGTGTATAGTGTATACTACAGTGGCTCCCTAGTATATTGATGATAAAGGCTAAAGTGTCATTTGAAAACAGGTGAATTTGTAAATGAAGTGATAAGCCTATAGAGGCAGGTGCCAGAAGTCGCCAGAAACTTACCACAGGTCAGCTGTTTTTAATAATCTTCCTGGCCTGCTAGTGTACTCGCATATAATCTAGTGATACCAGTGAATAGCAGAATACAGTGTTGTAGTAGCAACTAACCAGTATTATAATGGTACTTAGTGGAGTGGAGTGACTTTCATTAGTTTCTTTTTCTTGAAATACCAGACGTTACTGTGAATTTCATATAACGTGTAGTTACCAGCGGTCGCAATATACACAACGAGAAGCAATTATTACTACAGAAAAAGCGCCCTTCCTCCAAAATTTGCACCAGTCAACTATAGTGATAATATAGCATTTATTGTGGTGGAGACGGAAAAAAAAAAAAAAAAAAAAAAAATAGAGAAGCTAGATACAGCGATTGATAAACAAAGGTGGAGGCTCGACCGTTCGTCATTGTAGGAGTGCCAGCAGTCACCGGCTCTTCAACACGCAAGTTATACTTTTGTATCAATCAAATCACATATTACTCAGGTAGATAATTTCCAGTAGATCCTTCATGTGTTAGCTCAAATCACCGACCAGTATGGTTTAAATAAGTGACCCACTGATCAGATCAGATAGACTGGTCCGAACCCTTGACTGGTCCGAACCCTTGACTGGTCCGAACCCTGGACTGGTTTCAAACGGTTTCGTTGTGCACCACCTAGCAGGTTATTAATAGAATATTCAAGAGGTTGCTAGTAGAATTGCAGTAAATCAACCATTCAAATCATTACGAAGCTGTGTGTAGTCTGTGGTCAGTCAAACAAACGGGCTTCCACATGCATAAATTGTCATTTCTGTGGAAATTGGTGTCACGCCCCTTGTGCAGATATCCAAGAACTAGCTACAAGCAGTATTAAAACAGGGAAGTGTTTTTGGGTATGCCCAAATGAGATAAATCTGTGGACTAAAATCACAAGGGTATTAAAAGAGGTCAACATCAAAGCTGCTTTCATAGAAAACCTGGAAGCTTTCTACAACAGATGGGAACATAAAAAGTCCGGGCTGAATGGTACTGCCCTTGATACTGGCCATGTAGTCAGAAACTGTAAGGCTGGAGATGATGTCCTGGTAGTCAGTAAATGGGGGGCTGATAGTGCTGTCCTGGGAGACAGTAATGGGGAAGCTGGAGGTGCTGTCCTGGGAGACAGTAATGGTGAAGCTGGAGATGCTGTCCTGGGAGACAGTAATGGTGAAGCTGGAGATGCTGTCCTGGGAGACAGTAATGGTGAAGCTGGAGATTTTGTCCAGGTAGTCGGGAATTATACGCAGGAAGGAATACATATGAATGACCTCATAGGGGACAGGAGCCATAGTAGGGAAACAAGTGTAGTCAAAGATAAGATAAAACCAATATTGCAAACTAGAAATACCGCAGGAAATAGCAAACAAGAGGACTCCACTAGCAATAGTGAGGATATATTACCAAAAACAAATGGTGGGAGCTCCATTGTTGGTGCTAGGGAGGATAGAAGTAAGACAGGGAAACATGCACCAACAGGGAATACAGTCACAGAAACCCAAGGCAAACGGAAACCAAGCCTGTGCACATACTATGCACTCGGTATCTGCTGGCATGGGAAATCTGGAAAAACAGATGGGACGTGCAACTATGACCACCCTAGGAAATGCCATGCCCATATGACAACAGGAAAATGCAAACTCCCTTCCTGTAAGCTTTTTCACCCTGAACTGTGTACCTCTTCAGTACAGGAAAGACTGTGCTATAACTTAAATTGCCAGGCATACCATCTAAAGGGGACAAAAAGATACAAAACATCCAGGCCATGGGAAAACCTGGGTAGCCACAGCCACTCAAGAGGGAGAGGTTTTTTAGTGCCAGGAAGGAAAAAAAACTGGCAGGAAATGGCAGAAATCGTACACCAAATCCAGTCATTCCTGGAGTGGAACCACAGTCGATGGCCTCCACTCCAAACCAACAGATACAGATACTAATGCCGGAAAAAAAATCCCCCCCCAGTACCAACAATACCACCAGTCCGATAACATTCTTCTTTGCAAATATACAGGGTCTAAAGCCAGCAACAAACAACAAAATACCTTTCATCCGTGGACTGCTTGCAGAGGCAAAGGCAATGTTCGCGGCTTTCACTGAGACCCACATAAAGGATCACTTGGACAACGAAATATGGATCCCAGGTTACAACCTATACAGATGTGACAGAGTGAACAGGCAAAAGGGGGGGGGTTGGCCTGTACATTGCAGAGTCACTTGTTTGCACAGAACTGCTAAATGCCTCAAATGATGTAGTGGAAGTTTTAGCAGTAAAGGTCGAGAACCAAAACCTAGTCATTGTGATAGTCTACAAGCCTCCGGATGCAACATCCCAGCAATTCCAGGAACAGCGGTTAAAAATTGACCACTGTCTGGAAAACCTTCCAGCTCCTGCACCCAACATCTTGCTCCTGGGGGATTTCAACTTAAGGCACCTAAAATGGAGGAATATAGCAAATAATATTGTTGCAGTAATAACACCAGGAGGCAGCTCTGATGAAAACTCACACTCACGCGAGCTTTTAAATCTCTGCACAAAATTCAATTTAAACCAGCAAATAATAGAGCCTACTAGACTGGAGAATACACTAGACCTCATCTTCACTAACAATGATGATCTGATAAGAAATATCACCATATCAAAAACAATATACTCAGATCACAACATAATTGAGGTTCAGTCATGTATGCGCGGAGCCCCAGACCGACATAATGAGATTAGTCACGAGGGAGCATTCACCAAATTCAACTTCAATAACAAAAACATAAAGTGGGACCAAGTAAACCAAGTCCTAACCGATATAAGCTGGGAAGATATACTAAGCAACACAGACCCCAACTTATGCCTAGAACAGATTAACTCTGTAGCACTCGATGTATGCACAAGGCTTATTCCTCTAAGAAAAAGGAGGAGTAGATGTAAAACAGAAAGAGACAGGCGCTCCCTTTACAGGCGACGGAAAAGAATAACAGAGCGGCTAAAAGAGGTCAATATATCTGAAATGCGTAGGGAGACACTGGTCAGAGAAATAGCAAGCATCGAACTTAAGCTAAAAGAATCCTTTAGGAGTCAGGAATCGCGGGAAGAACTAAAAGCCATAAATGAAATCGAAAGAAACCCAAAGTATTTCTTCTCCTATGCCAAATCAAAATCGAGAACAACGTCCAGTATTGGGCCCCTACTTAAACAAGATGGGTCCTACACAGATGACAACAAGGAAATGAGTGAGCTACTCAAGTCCCAATATGACTCAGTTTTTAGCAAGCCGCTAACAAGACTGAGAGTCGAAGATCAAAATGAATTTTTTATGAGAGAGCCACAAAATTTGATTAACACAAGCCTATCCGATGTTATCCTGACGCCAAATGACTTCGAACAGGCGATAAATGACATGCCCATGCACTCTGCCCCAGGGCCAGACTCATGGAACTCTGTGTTCATCAAGAACTGCAAGAAGCCCCTATCACGAGCCTTTTCCATCCTATGGAGAGGGAGCATGGACACGGGGGTCGTCCCACAGTTACTAAAAACAACAGACATAGCCCCACTCCACAAAGGGGGCAGTAAAGCAACAGCAAAGAACTACAGACCAATAGCACTAACATCCCATATCATAAAAATCTTTGAAAGGGTCCTAAGAAGCAAGATCACCACGCATCTAGAAACCCATCAGTTACACAACCCAGGGCAACATGGGTTTAGAACAGGTCGCTCCTGTCTGTCTCAACTATTGGACCACTACGACAAGGTCCTAAATGCACTAGAAGACAAAAAGAATGCAGATGTAATATATACAGACTTTGCAAAAGCCTTCGACAAGTGTGACCATGGCGTAATAGCGCACAAAATGCGTGCTAAAGGAATAACAGGAAAAGTCGGTCGATGGATCTATAATTTCCTCACTAACAGAACACAGAGAGTAGTCGTCAACAGAGTAAAGTCCGAGGCAGCTACGGTGAAAAGCTCTGTTCCACAAGGCACAGTACTCGCTCCCATCTTGTTCCTCATCCTTATATCCGACATAGACAAGGATGTCAGCCACAGCACCGTGTCTTCCTTTGCAGATGACACCCGAATCTGCATGACAGTGTCTTCCATTGCAGACACTGCAAAGCTCCAGGCAGACATCAACCAAATCTTTCAGTGGGCTGCAGAAAACAATATGAAGTTCAACGATGAGAAATTTCAATTACTCAGATATGGTAAACATGAGGAAATTAAATCTTCATCAGAGTACAAAACAAATTCTGGCCACAAAATAGAGCGAAACACCAACGTCAAAGACCTGGGAGTGATCATGTCGGAGGATCTCACCTTCAAGGACCATAACATTGTATCAATCGCATCTGCTAGAAAAATGACAGGATGGATAATGAGAACCTTCAAAACTAGGGAGGCCAAGCCCATGATGACACTCTTCAGGTCACTTGTTCTATCTAGGCTGGAATATTGCTGCACACTAACAGCACCTTTCAAGGCAGGTGAAATTGCCGACCTAGAAAATGTACAGAGAACTTTCACGGCGCGCATAACGGAGATAAAACACCTCAATTATTGGGAGCGCTTGAGGTTCCTAAACCTGTATTCCCTGGAACGCAGGAGGGAGAGATACATGATTATATACACCTGGAAAATCCTAGAGGGACTAGTACCGAACTTGCACACGAAAATCACCCACTACGAAAGCAAAAGACTTGGCAGACGATGCACCATCCCCCCAATGAAAAGCAGGGGTGTCACTAGCACGTTAAGAGACCATACAATAAGTGTCAGGGGCCCGAGACTGTTCAACTGCCTCCCAGCACACATAAGGGGGATTACCAACAGACCCCTGGCAGTCTTCAAGCTGGCACTGGACAAGCACCTAAAGTCAGTTCCGGATCAGCCGGGCTGTGGATCGTATGTTGGTTTGCGTGCAGCCAGCAGCAACAGCCTGGTTGATCAGGCTCTGATCCACCAGGAGGCCTGGTCTCAGACCGGGCCGCGGGGGAACACATTGACCCCCGGAACTCTCTCCAGGTAAATTTCCTCCAGGTAATTGTATCTCATAAATTGTATCTCATAAATGTTTAACCTGTGACCCAATCAAACTTTATTTTTTATTTTTTTAAATACATTACCTAACAGAATACTCCATTCTACTGAATGCTCAGCAACACAGTAAATGACCATATAACCTGTCTTTGTAATACTCATTTGTACTAAATTGTTATCTGTTTACAATAATGTTTTTACCAATGAATATATCATTGCTTAGTTAATCTGAAGTTAATTTTAAGCCTGCCCGTAATACTGTGCATACAAGGGGCTTTGGCATGTTGCACTTTAATAACTGTATTCCTTTGTACTTCACTGTATCATGTTCAAATTAATAAATAAATAAGTAAATAAATAATCTTCATGATCCGGCTTACCAAAGTATTATTATTTTCCCAGCATCATGATCCATCCTAAAGACAGAAGAGGCCTAATTTCAGTGGTAATTCCTCACATATTTACCTTTTTTTCAGCCTTTGCACAACATGTACGAATGTGCAGAAGGAATATCCCAGCATGCTCCATTTTTTTTATCGTGGGTGTTTTGCGTACGTTATACGCCTTGTTGGGTATATGGAGGTAGATGGGTTACCTACGTGGAAGATGTGGTTTAACTGAGCAACGGAATTCTTTTGTGAAAAAAATATGTATATATATATATATATATATATATATATATATATATATATATATATATATATATATATATATTTACTGATGTCCATGAGGAGGCTAATTTACTGGAGGTTCCTTCATGGGCAAGTTGTGGTGCACTGTATCCACACCTTACCTGGAGTTTACCTGGAGAGAGTTCCGGGGGTCAACGCCCCCGCGGCCCGGTCTGTGACCAGGCCTCCTGGTGGATCAGAGCCTGATCAACCAAGCTGCACGCAAACCAACGTACGAGCCACAGCCCGGCTGATCAGGAACTGACTTTAGGTGCTTGTCCAGTGCCAGCTTGAAGACTGCCAGGGGTCTGTTGGTAATCCCCCTCATGTGTGCTGAGAGGCAGTTGAACAGTCTCGGGCCCCTGACACTTATTGTATGGTCTTAACGTGCTAGTGACACCCCTGCTTTTCATTGGGGGGATGGTGCATCGTCTGCCAAGTCTTTTGCTTTCGTAGTGAGTGATTTTCGTGTGCAAGTTCGGTACTAGTCCCTCTAGGATTTTCCAGGTGTATATAATCATGTATCTCTCCCTCCTGCGTTCCAGGGAATACAGGTTTAGGAACCTCAAGCCCTCCTAATAATTGAGGTGTTTTATCTCCGTTAGGCGCGCCGTGAAAGTTCTCTGTACATTTTCTAGGTCGGCAATTTCACCTGCCTTGAAAGGTGCTGTTAGTGTGCAGCAATATTCCAGCCTAGATAGAACAAGTGACCTGAAGAGTGTCATCATGGGCTTGGCCTCCCTAGTTTTGAAGGTTCTCATTATCCATCCTGTCATTTTTCTAGCAGATGCGATTGATACAATTTTATGGTCCTTGAAGGTGAGATCCTCCGACATGATCACTCCCAGGTCTTTGACGTTGGTGTTTCGCTCTATTTTGTGGCCAGAATTTGTTTTGTACTCTGATGAAGATTTAATTTCCTCATGTTTACCATATCTGAGTAATTGAAATTTCTCATCGTTGAACTTCATATTGTTTCCTGCAGCCCACTGAAAGATTTGGTTGATGTCCGCCTGGAGCTTTGCAGTGTCTGCAATGGAAGACAGTCATGCAGATTCGGGTGTCATCTGCAAAGGAAGACACGGTGCTGTGGCTGACATCCTTGTCTATGTCGGATATGAGGATGAGGAACAAGATGGGAGCGAGTACTGTGCCTTGTGGAACAGAGCTTTTCACCGTAGCTGCCTCGGACTTTACTCTGTTGACGACTACTCTCTGTGTTCTGTTAGTGAGGAAATTATAGATCCATCGACCGACTTTTCCTGTTATTCCTTTAGCACGCATTTTGTGCGCTATTACGCCATGGTCACACTTGTCGAAGGCTTTTGCAAAGTCTGTATATATTACATCTGCATTCTTTTTGTCTTCTAGTGCATTTAGGACCTTGTCGTAGTGATCCAATAGTTGAGACAGACAGGAGCGACCTGTTCTAAACCCATGTTGCCCTGGGTTGTGTAACTGATGGGTTTCTAGATGGGTGGTGATCTTGCTTCTTAGGACCCTTTCAAAGATTTTTATGATATGGGATGTTAGTGCTATTGGTCTGTAGTTCTTTGCTGTTGCTTTACTGCCCCCTTTGTGGAGTGGGGCTATGTCTGTTGTTTTTAGTAACTGTGGGACGACCCCCGTGTCCATGCTCCCTCTCCATAGGATGGAAAAGGCTCGTGATAGGGGCTTCTTGCAGTTCTTGATCAACACCACCAGTGTTCACCACATGAATGAGGAGGAGGATTCTCCTTTTTGATATAGGTGACACTAAAACTGGGGACAGTCGAGGAGTAGAAAAGTATGAGAGAGAGAGAGAGAGAGAGAGAGAGGGAGAGAGAGGGAGAGAGAGAGGGAGAGAGAGGGAGAGAGAGGGAGAGAGAGGGAGAGAGAGGGAGAGAGAGGGAGAGAGAGGGAGAGAGAGGGAGAGAGAGGGAGAGAGAGGGAGAGAGAGGGAGAGAGGGAGAGAGAGGGAGAGAGAGGGAGAGAGAGGGAGAGGGAGGGAGAGGGAGGGAGGAAGGAAGGAAGGAAGGAAGGAAGGAAGGAAGAAGGAAGGAAGGGAGGAGGAGGATCAGTCCTGAGAACATTCACACTGTATGTGCTACCAAGAAGGGGAATATATTTGACAGGCATTTTCTCTTAAGTTCTTTGGGTCCTTACAGAATTAAACCCCAGATAAATATCTTGTGATGGTTCTACACTAAGGTCTGAGAGTCCTGATAAACACGTTAACCAGGATCCTGCGTCTCCCAAATTTGCTCTAAAGATCTAGAGCAAATACCTTTCACTCAAATCTTCAACACGCTCTTTTAAATTCTCAAACTTAGTAATACCCAGGAAACTCATATATACTAAAAACCAAAATGCTTCTCAGGCATTTTTTCATCGTTTTCTAACTCCTCGGTTGCTAACATCTGTCTATGTGGTTCAAAACAATTTTCTAATTATCTCACCTTCAAGGACCATAACATTGTATCAATCGCAGCTGCTAGAAAAATGACAGGATGGATAATGAGAACCTTCAAAACTAGGGATGCCAAGCCCATGATGACACTCTTCAGGTCACTTGTTCTATCTAGGCTGTAATATTGCTGCACACTAACAGCACCTTTCAAGGCAGGTGAAATTGCTGACCTAGAAAATGTACAGAGAACCTTCAGGGCGCGCATAACGGAGATAAAACACCTCAATTACTGGGAGCGCTTGAGGTTCCTGAACCTGTATTCCCTGGAACGCAGGCAGGAGAGATACATGATTATATACACCTGGAAAATCCTAGAGGGACTAGTACCGAACTTGTACACGAAAATCAAACTATTGTGCAGAGGCAAAACAGACAGATAAATGACGGTGATAATGACGGTCTAGTAGCTAGGAATGATAACCTTAACTCCGTATGTAATGCATACATAGGTCAATGTGAGACAATACAGCCATTATTATCTCAAACCCTACCAAACAGGTGCATACACTGTTCTAAAGTACGCATGAAAAACAGAAAAAACACCTTATGTAAAATGTGTAAGGGGTGGGTGCATAATGGATGTATGTACAATTATAGTAACGGTGCCAGAATTCATTTTGTGTGCAACAAATGCACTCTGGCACAGTTATCCTTTAGCAATGATGACATTGATTTACCTAATTTCAATACAAATGACCCATTGCCATATATTGATAATTATAATTGTTTTATGAAAACAGGCCTTCACTTTATTCATGTCAACACAAGATCACTTCTTCCTAAATTGGCAGAGATTAGGATTCTAGCTAACAAAATTAGGGCGGCAGTTATAACCATCTCTGAATCTTGGTTGGATGATACGGTGACTGACGACGAGGGCAAAATAGAAGGTTACAATATAAAACGCTTAGATAGGAACAGAAAGGGTGGTGGAGTATGTGCCTACATTAGAAATGACTTAGCTTACAACCCAAGACCTGATTTAAATAACAATAAACTGGAGATTCTATGGTTTGAAGTGCTGCTTCCCAAGACCAAACCCATCTTAGTAGGAACTAGTTACGCCCTCCTACCCAGGACCAGTTCTTAGAAGACTTTTCCAGAGTCTTGTCCGGACTTGAAAACAATTGCGAGACAATAATACTGGGAGACTTCAATATCTGTTTTCAGCAGCAAAATAGCGTGCTATGCAAAAGGTATAAGCAAATTCTAGGATTAAATAGTTACACTCAACTAAATAATACACCAACCCGGATCACACAGTTCTCAGCCACCCTAATTGACCACATACTTTGTAACCGCGCTGAGAACATTAGTCAGTCAGGCGTCATTACCACAGGTCTTAGTGACCATTTCATCATTTACTGCACCAGGAAAATCACTAGGGATAGGATAGGCCTACACAGGACAATAAAAATGAGGTCAACTAGAAACTACAGTAAAGAAACACTGGTAAATAGGCTACACAATTGTGACTGGACAGAGATAACAAGTTGCACAGACGTAAACGATGCCTGGGAAAAATTCAAAACAATGTTCACTACCATCCTTGATAATATTGTACCAGTTAAAGAGGTTAGGATTAAACGAAGAACTGAACCCTGGATGACTACTGAGATATTAGATAATATGAAATTCAGAGACCAGCTGCTAAAAAGATTTAAAGCAAACAAACAGGATATTGCAGCACTAAATGAATTCCAAAGGGTGAGGAACAGAGTACAGAGACTTATAAAAGGAGCAAAGGCAAAGCACTATTGCTCAAAAATTGAAGAGTACAAGCATAACCCCAGAAAGCTCTGGCAACAACTAAAACAGTTGGGGTATAGCCAGTAGATAGGTCTAACATAGTACTCACTATCGATAATGAGGTATGCCACGAAACATCTAAGGTGGCAAATTGCTTTAATTCCTACTACACATCTGTTGCATCAACACTAGTAAGTAAACTACCAGCTGCATCAAATACCTTTAACACAGACTCTGATAAGTTTCAAACATACTATACCAATAAAGGGGTAACCCCAAAGAGTTGTCAACTAGTAAGTGTATCTCTTGACTTTATTCAAAAAGAACTAAGCAGGTTAAACCCAACTAAGAGCACGGGCCCGGATAACATCCCGTCTAAGTTCCTAAAAGATGGTGCTTCTGAACTGTCAATCCCTATTGCTCACATAATAAATCTATCAATCACCACTAATACCGTACCGGAGGGGTTCAAGGAGGCCAGAGTTACTCCTATCTTCAAGAAAAATAGTAGGTCTGATGTAAGCAACTATAGGCCTGTTAGTATACTCAGTATAATATCTAAAATTCTAGAGAGGGCGGTGTACTCTCAAGTAGTTAAGTACCTTAATGACAACAACATTCTCCATAGCTATCAATCGGGCTTTAGAAGAACCTACTCGACCGACACCTCCCTTATTTATCTGATGGATTACCTGAGAACTGAAATGTCAAAGGGTAACCTCATAGGCATGGTAACCTTAGACCTGCAAAAGGCCTTCGATACTGTCAACCACAATATATTATGTAAGAAACTCCAAGCTATCGGTATAGGTTCTGTAGACTGGTTTAAGTCCTACCTTAGCAACAGGAGACAAATAGTCAAAATCAACAAAACGGAATCAGAACCCCTGCCTATAACATGTGGAGTTCCCCAAGGTGGTATTCTGGGTCCCTTATTATTCTTATGTTATGTCAATGACATGCCTATCAGTGTCAAGTGCAAACTCCTACTGTATGCAGATGACAGTGCTCTGTTAGTGTCAGGTAAAGACCCACAAGATATTGCTAATGTTTTAACACTGGAACTGGAGTCCTGCAGCAAATGGTTAGTAGACAACAAACTATCATTACACCTCGGGAAAACTGAAGCCATTCTCTTTGGCACGAAACATAAACTGAGAATGGTAAATAATTTTAATGTTCAGTGTAATGGGGAGCCCATCACTTTGGTTTCATCAGTAAAATATCTGGGAATCCCCTTTGACCCATGCATGTCAGGAGGATTGATAGGGAACAATGTAGTAACGAAAGCGAATGCCAGACTGAAGTTCCTGTATAGACAAGCACAGTGTCTACCTACTGAGGCTCGCAGGACCCTATGTCTAGCCCTTATACAGTGCCATGTGGATTACGCTTGCTCTTCATGGTACTCTGCCTTGACAAAAAAACTGAAAGATAGACTGCAAATCACCCAGAACAAAATCGTAAGATTCATCCTGGGGCTGGGACCAAGAGAACATGTAGGCCAGGATGAATTACAGCAGTTGGATATGCTGAATGTTGAAGACAGAGTAAAACAACTGGAGCTAAATCATGTTTATAAAATTGGTCACAAACAGTGTCCAGAATATCTTGCTGTCAATTTTGTCAAGGTTGGGAACCAAAGCAATCATAGTACTAGGGGGAGAGAGCACAACTTTGTAGTACCCACAGTCAGTGGCCAGGCTTCAAACACCTTTTATTGTACAGCAATAAAGGAATGGAACAGACTGCCTGCACATGTCAAAGCCAGTCATAGCATGAACCAGTTCAAGAAGAGTGCCAAAAGGTGTCTGATGAATGTAGCTACAGAAAGGGAGGGGAATGATTTTCTATTTTTTTTAGCTAACGTACGTGTAAATTTTACCTTATTCCTAGTAATGACCCTCGTATTGTAGATAGTCTTAATGACCCTCGTGTAGTAGATAGTCATTTTAGTATGATAATAAGATGTTATCTTTATTATAATAATAAGGTAAAAGGACCCCTATGGAAATAAGTCACTGTGTCTGACTTTTTTTGGGTTATCCTAGGTTCTCTACACATATGCTGCTATGTATGATAATTCTATGTAACTGTATTTGTGTATACCTGAATAAACTTACTTACTTAAAGCAAAAGACTTGGCAGACGATGCAACATCCCCCCAATGAAAAGCAGGGGTGTCACTAGTACGTTAAGAGACCATACAATAAGTGTCAGGGGCCCGAGACTGTTCAACTGCCTCCCAGCATACATTAGGGGGATTACCAATAGACCCCTGGCAGTCTTCAAGCTGGCACTGGACAAGCACCTAAAGTCGGTACCTGACCAGCCGGGTTGTGGCTCGTACGTTGGTTTGCGTGCAGCCAGCAGTAACAGCCTGGTTGATCAGGCTCTGATCCACCAGGAGGCCTGGTCACAGACCGGGCCGCGGGGACGTTGACCCCCGGAACTCTCTCCAGGTAAATTCCAGGTAATTAAGGGGGAGGGGTCCCTTGGCGCTGCGTAGGGATCAAAAGAATTAGACCTATTGTCTTCTTCCTCGGATCAAATCTAAATGCCAGATAAATACTCTTCTCCTCCCCCTTCTTATTGGGAAAATATTTCCACGTAGTAATTCAGCTCTTTGTCCACTTTTGGATCCGAGGGAGACAGTGACCTGGGTATGACTCCCGGTGTAGCAGTCAACAAGTGTTATGAGTCTTGTTCAGTCAGTTCAGGTGCCATCCTGGTGTGCTGAGAATCCTGATATGCAGGGAAGTGTAAAGGATGGTTTTCATGGAGCGTCAGCACTGCCTGGTGCACCCAAGGTGATCGTGATTTATAGGTGCAAGATTAGGGATTTTTTTTTATCCTCGGAGCTGTCCTCCTTACCCCCCCCCCCCACCTCCCCTCCCTTTTAAGGAAGATCTGCCATTTAATGTCATGTTCATGTAGCCTCCTCCGGGATCCCTAATCCCTGCAGCACACACTCCTTACCCTGGCACGCCAATTAATCCTCCTCAGAAGCCGGTATCACTTTCGGTCAACACCTGGTTTACTGACTACTGTACCTGCGGTGGTCTGGTGGCTAAAGCTCCCGCTTCACACACGGAGGGCCTGGGTTCGATTCCCGGCGGGTGGAAACATTCGACACGTTTCCTTACACCTGTTGTCCTGTTCACCTAGCAGCAAATAGGTACCTGGGTGTTAGTCGACTGGTGTGGGTCGCATCCTGGGGGACAAGATTAAGGACCCCAATGGAAATAAGTTAGACAGTCCTCGATGACGCACTGACTTTCTTGGGTTATCCTGGATGGCTAACCCTCCGGGGTTAAAAATCCGAACGAAATCTTATCTTATCTTATCTTAATCATGAAACTTTTGATGGCCCCACCTTCATTCTACGATGATGAGGCTCCCGGTTTCTCCCACGACGCTGCGTCGATTTCAGAATAGTTTGAATATTACTGGAGGAAATAACTTGAAGTCATAGTCCAAATGACTTCGACACATCCTAAGCGATTCTAATACTGCATCTAACATTACTTTCTCATTCACTTCCTACGTAACACGTTATCAGGAGACCACTTTCCCTTCACAACGTATTTCTTAGTCATGGACGAAATTGTTTTTCCCTCCAGCCGACAATATTTACAGGTTACAGATCAAGACACTGGCAAACACTCGTGACATAGCATACCACCATAAATGACTCTGCTTGGTATCAGCTGAAATCGTAACTAATACCATTACACAGAACTCGAGGTTTTTCAATTACTCCGAGGATTATGATGTTAGCCAATATGGTCCATGTTATCAAAAGTGGGGATGTAGTACACTGTTATACATCATGCAGAGCAGCACACATTTCCCACATCCGTTCTATCGACAGTGTCCTGGTAAGAGCACAAAGATATTTCTTCATCTTGTTGAGATATGGATGTGTTCTCATCCCCAGCACTAGCAGCTTCAACTCTGTCCTGTCCAGGTCTAGTAGGTCATTCAATAAATATAGACAATCTGATTTTCTAATACAGAGATCTTCTATCCTGGGTTTATATAGCAGAATATTACATAAAGTGCAGATAATACTTGCATCTTGGCCATCCTGTCAGCTGTTGTTGATCATCAGTGACACGATATTTATCTGTGATGCTGTTGATAAAGTTTCCATCTAGCAGCAACCCTCCCTCCCTCCCTCCCTCCCTCCCTCCCTCCATCGCTACACTCCCTCCCTCCCTCCCTCCATCGCCATCCTCCTTCCCTCCATCGCCATCCTCCTTCCCTCCCTCCCTCCCTCCATCGCCACCCTCCCTCCCTCCTTCCCTCCCTCCATCGCTACACTCCCTCCCTCCCTCTCTACCGCCACCCTCCATCCTTCCCTCCACCGCCACAATTCATCCCTCCCTTGTCATGTAGGGGGGGGGAGGTATTGAACGCAAAGATAATCGGAGAATAACGGAGTAAGAGGAGTAAGGTGGGCTAGTCTGAGTCGAGTGATTAGCGGCGAGCGGTAGGTAATGTGAGGTCACTGGTGACTACACCATCACCTCTCATAACTCTACCCTCCACACTACAATAATATATTTGGGAACAGGAGTACATTATTGGGGTTTAGCTAAATGGGATGGTATATATAAGCAGTGAGACAGGGAATACAATCAACTTGACGAAAATGAATATAACTTACAATATAGTTCAGAGGGCAGTTCACCACAGGAACTAAGCCACAGGTCCCAAGACCTACACAGCACCAGTACTGCTCTAAACCAGTACTCTGCCCAATGTTTCCGACAGTCTCCTCCAGAGACTTCAGCAGCCTTCTCCCGAGCCCTGCACCACAGCAGCAGCTCCTCTCAAATCTCCTGCTCAGAGCTCTGCACACAGCAGCAGCTCTGCTCAGTGTGTCTCTGCTCAGAGCTCTGCACACAGAAGCAGCTCTGCTCAAAGTCTCTTTCCTCAGTTGTTCCTTGGGCTTATATTGTCCCGAGAGCATCCCCCACACTGGGGAGTGCACCACATGTTTTGACCTGACACCGAGGTCTGACGCCGTCCAGAACAAAAGACCTCAGTCATAAGCCGAAAAAACGTGGCTGACAGACGTTGGCCAAGTCAAGGTGTGACCATATAATTAGGTCTCCCAAGAGACCTCACAAGCCCAGCTGAACTACATCACACCCTCCACTGCCACCCTCCATCCCTCCTTCCACCTCCACCCTCCATCCCTCCTTCCACCTCCACCCTCCATCCCTCCTTCCACCTCTACCCTCCATCCCTCCTTCCACCTCCACCCTCCATCCCTCCTTCCACCTCCACCCTCCATCCCTCCCTCCACCTCCACCCTCCATAACTCCCGCCCTCCACCGCCACCTACCGGGCCCTAAGTACGCTATGGAGAAGGAGCTTACACAGGCGAGATGCCACAGTCACTAAAAACAACAGATATAGCCCCACTCTATAAAGTGGCAGCAAAGCAGTAGTTAAGAACTATAGACCAATAGCTTTAATGTCCCACATCATAAAAATCTTTGAAAGAGTTCTAAGAAGCAGGATAGCAAACCACCTGGACTCCCAAAAATTGCACAACCCAGGTTAGTTAGTTTAATGTTTATCATGCACCCCAAACCCATCCTGTGGGCAGTAGTCAAAAGATTACAGAGGTACATAATTGGTCCAGGGACTGGACTCCAAAGTTTTGATAGCTGAGCAAGTTACAGAGGTAATGAACTCAAAATTACAAAGGTAATGAACTCACAATTTACAAAGGTAATGAACTCCAGGTAGGTCTGGTCACAATCATGACAAGTTACAAAGGTATTTACAGATTACAGAGGTACGTAATGGGTCCAGGGACTGGGACCCCATAGTTTTGATAGCTGAACTAGGTACAAGGGTTTACCCGACGGTGTAAGGAGGCAAAAACAAAGTGCAATAGGGAATGGAAAAAGTACAGAAGGCAGAAAACACACGAAAATAGGGAGATCAGTCGCAGAGCCAGGAATGAGTACGCACAGGTAAGGAGGGAGGCCCAGCGACAGTATGAAAATGACATAGCATCGAGAATCAAGACTGACCCGAAACTGTTGTATAGCCACATCAGGAGGAAGACAACAGTCAAAGACCAGGTGATCAGATTAAGGACAGAAGGTGGAGAACTCACAAGAAATGATCAGGAGGTATGTGAGGAGCTGAACAGGAGATTCAAGGAAGTTTTTACAGTAGAGACAGGAAGGGCTGTGGGAAGACAGCACAGAAGGGAACATCAAGAGGGAATATACCAACAAGTGTTGGATGACATACGAACAACTGAGGAGGAGGTGAAGAAGCTCTTAAGTGACCTTGACACCTCAAAGGCGATGGGACCGGACAACATCTCCCCATGGGTCCTTAGAGAAGGAGCAGAGATGCTGTGTGTGCCTCTAACCACAATCTTCAACACATCCCTTGAAACTGGGCAACTACCTGAGAAATGGAAGACAGCTAATGTAGTCTCCATATTTAAGAAAGGAAACAGAAACGAGGCACTAAACTACAGACCTATGTCTCTGACATGTATTGTGTGCAAAGTCATGGAGAAGATTATCAGGAGGAGAGTGGTCGAACACCTGGAAAGGAACAAGATTATAAATGAAAACCAGCATGGGTTCATGGAAGGCAAATCTTGTATCACAAACCTCCTGGAGTTTTATGATAAGGTAACAGAAGTAAGACACGAGAGAGAGGGGTGGGTAGATTGCGTTTTCCTAGACTGCAGGAAGGCCTTTGACACAGTTCCCCACAAGAGATTAGTGCAGAAGCTGGAGGATCAGGCACACGTAAAAGGAAGGGCACTGCAATGGATAAGGGAATACCTGACAGGGAGGCAGCAACGAGTCATGGTACGTGAAGAGGTATCACAGTGGGCGCCTGTTACGAGCGGGGTCCCACAGGGGTCAGTTCTAGGACCAGTGCTATTTTTGATATATGTGAACGACATGATGGAAGGAATAGACTCTGAAGTGTCCCTGTTCGCAGATGACGTGAAGTTGATGAGAAGAATTAAATCGGACGAGGATGAGGCAGGACTGCAAAGAGACCTGGAGAGGCTGGACATGTGGTCCAGTAACTGGCTTCTCGAATTCAATCCAGCCAAATGCAATGTCATGAAGATTGGGGAGGGGCAAAGAAGACTGCAGACAGAGTATAGGCTAGGTGGAAAAAGACTACAGACCTCACTCAGGGAGAAAGACCTTGGGGTGACCATAACACCGAGCACATCACCGGAGGCACACATCAACCAAATAACCGCTGCAGCATACGGGCGCCTGGCAAACCTGAGAATAGCGTTCCGATACCTTAATAAGGAATCGTTCAAGACACTGTACACTGTGTATGTTAGGCCCATACTGGAGTATGCAGCACCAGTCTGGAACCCACACCTGGTCAAGCACGTCAAGAAGTTAGAGAAAGTACAAAGGTTTGCAACAACGCTAGTCCCAGAGCTCAAGGGAATGTCGTACGAGGAAAGGTTAAGGGAAATCGGACTGACGACACTGGAGGACAGAAGGGTCAGGGGAGACATGATAACGACATACAAGATACTGTGGGGAATAGACAAGGTGGACAGAGATAGGATGTTCCAGAGAGGGGACACAGGGACAAGGGGTCACAACTGGAAGCTGAAGACTCAGACGAGTCACAGGGACATTAGGAAGTATTTCTTCAGTCATAGAGTTGTCAGCAAGTGGAATAGCCTAGCAAGTGAAGTAGTGGAGGCAGGAACCATACATAGTTTTAAGAAGAGGTATGACAAAGCTCAGGAAGCAGAGAGAGAGAGGATCCAGTAGCGATCAGTGAAGAGGTGGGGCCAGGAGCTGAGTCTCGACCCCTGCAACCACAATTAGGTGAGTACAATTAGGTGAGTACACACACACACACACACACACACACACACACACACGCACACACACACACACACACACACACACGAGTCAGAGAGATAGTAGGAAGTATTTCTTCAGTCGGAAGCACACATCAATCAGATAACTGCTGCAGCATATGGGCGCCTGGCAAACCTGAGAACAGCATTCCGATACCTTAGTAAGGAATCATTCAAGACACTGTACACCGTGTATGTCAGGCCCATACTGGAGTATGCAGCACCTGTTTGGAACCCGCACTTGATAAAGCACGTCAAGAAACTAGAGAAAGTACAAAGGTTTGCGACAAGGTTAGTTCCAGAGCTAAGGGGAATGTCCTATGAAGAAAGATTAAGGGAAATCGGCCTGACGACACTGGAGGACAGGAGGGTCAGGGGAGACATGATAACGACATATAAAATACTGCGTGGAATAGACAAGGTGAACAAAGACAGGATGTTCCAGGGAGGGGACACAGAAACAAGAGGCCACAATTGGAAGTTGAAGACACAAATGAGTCAGAGAGATAGTAGGAAGTATTTCTTCAGTCATAGAGTTGTAAGGCAGTGGAATAGCCTAGAAAATGACGTAGTGGAGGCAGGAACCATACACAGTTTTAAGACGAGGTTTGATAAAGCTCATGGAGCGGGGAGAGAGAGGGCCCAGTAGCAACCGGTGAAGAGGCAGGGCCAGGAGCTAAGACTCGACCCCTGCAACCACAAATAGGTGAGTACAAATAGGTGAGTACACACACACACACTCGTGGAGGAGTCATGCGGTTTGAGCTCGTGTTTTGGTGGTAATTTCTGACTGTGTCATAAGGAATAGAGTGTGGGATATAGGTGTGTGCAAGCATAAGAGTGCATATAATCACTTAAGCCCCGAAAAAAGGAAATATAAGTGATCACAGAAAAGAAAAATGAAACAGTGGCTGAGTGTTTAGTGAGGGCCGTTGGAAGTGTTGCCATAATAACGCAGTGGGGTATTTGAAGAATAAGTTCGACTCAAGACCAGGGAGATAAGAGATATGTATAGATGTGTCAGTAAATACAGCGAGTGAGTGAAAAAATTAGAAGAGCTAGAGGCTATAGTGCATACAGGAAGTTAGTTGAAAAATTACCGAGAAGCATCAAACTTCTTCAACTTCTGGGACAGGACAGACCAGCAACGTTACTCCACTGCCAGCCGCAAGTAATATTCACCTAGTTTGAGTTGCATGGGGTCAATAGTACCTGTCTCTAGCTGGAATTGTGGGTCACTCTCCTCGAGCTATCAGAATTAGAATAAGCAGCATTTACTGGCATTTAATAGAATTTAGAGGTAGCGGCATATAGGCGAAGCCTAGTGTATTTATTTTTTAACGTAATTTTAAACGCATAAGAGTACAGTGGGAACCAAGAGATCGGGTACATATACAATACATATGTAGTACATACGTGGGAAATAAGGACTGTTTACATAAACATATGCACACACTTGGTGAGAACAGGCTCTGCTGTTAGGCACTTGAATAGCTGTAGCACACACACACACATACACACACACACACACACACACACACACACACACACACACACACATACATACAGACACACACACACACACACACACACACACATACATACATACAGACACACACACACACACACACACATACAGACACACACACACACACACACACACATATACAGGATTTCACACCTTCCTGTGAAGTGACCCTATAACTTTTCCTTTCCCCCCCATCTCTCTCCCTCCTCTCTCTCTCTCTCTCTCTCTCTCTCTCTCTCTCTCTCTCTCTCTCTCTCTCTCTCTCTCTCTCTCTCTCTCTCTCTCTCTCTCTCCCTCCCTCCCTCTCCCCCCTTTCTATCATCCTCTCTCTTCCTCTCTCTCTTCTTCCCTCTCTTCCTCTCACTTTCTCTCTCCCTCTCCCTCTTCCTCTCTTACTCTCTCTCTTCCTCTTCTTTTCTCTCTCTCTCTCTCTCTTCCCTTGTCACTCCCCCCCTCTCTCTTAGCTTTTCCCTCTCTCTCTCGCTTTCTCCCCCTTTTTCCCTTCTTTTCCCCTCCTAGGCTCCCCTTCTCTCTTTCTCCCTCTCTCTCGCTCTCTCCCCTTTTTTTTTCTTTCTCTCTTTCACTAAAAAAAAAAATGGTTGGGACTCGCAGGAATCAGGGATCAGATGACAATGGTACTGGTAGGGAGGAATGGATGGAGGAACAGTGGAAAAGGATAGAGCAAGAATGGGAGAGAAAATTAGAAGAGCTTTCTGAAAAAATGGAGAAAGAGCTCTCTGTGAAATGAGAAAAGAGGTTGGAGAAGGAGACGAAGAATTGGGAGGCATAAGTCGAAACTGCAGTAGCTAGGGTAAAGGTCCTAGAATTTGAGGTAAACAGGCTGAAGCAAGTCTCAGGGGTAGTGACCAGAGAAGACACACCATACAAAGCTGAGGGGCTGAACAGGAAGGAAGGAGATATGAATTATGCTAAGGTCATATCAGCCTGCAAAGATGGGCCAGGGAGTGGAAGGGAAGAGCAGATGGGTGCAGATGGAGAGGGAGATAGGTCGAATGCTGAGGCACAACCATGCTACCAAAAGCCACTGGAAAAATCAAGGGAGAAAATGACCACATACAGACAGGAACCAGAATCACAGAGGGAGAGGCAATGGGAGGAGGAAAGGGCAAAATCAGTGATTATCCATGGGCTTCGGGAGAGAGAGGAAAGGACACACACTAAAAGACAGCAGGAAGAAAGAAAGGAGATTGAGAAAATCATCACGGAAATAGGGGGAGAAGACATGGATGAGATTGTAAATTTTCAGAGAATAGGGGGTACTTGAAGGGGAGAAACCGACTGATCAAGCTGATTCTCAGGACAGACACAATGCGGAACAGGATCCTCCAAGAGAAACCATGGATGAAAAGCTCGGAAGAGTACAAGAAGGTGTTCCTAGACAGAGACAGAACACAAACAGAGAGACAGCAGCTGAGGGAGAGGACAAAAAAGTGAAAGGAGCTAGGAAAGGAGACAAGGATGGAACCAGCAGAGGTCAGTCAGAGCAGAACAGAGCAGCAAGGGCAAGCACACACACAACTATCCTCAGAACCCCACAACCTATCACACCATCCCAACACACAATACAATCCATACCCACAGCTTCCACCCAACCCCCAACCATAGAATCCCACAGTATGCTACCAGGTCTCCCACCCCCACAGGCCCCCCCAAACCACAGTGTTGGAAAGGAAACTGAAGGTATGGTACACAAACACTGATGGAATAACAATCAAGTGGGAGGAGTGGCACGAAAGAGTCAGAGGCATCACCAGACATCATAGCGATCACAGAAACCAAGCTTACAGGTATGATAACAGATGCCATCTTTCCAACAGGATACCAGATCCTGAGAAAAGACAGAAGGAACAGGAGGGGGGGGTGGAGGAGTGGCATTGCTGATCAAACACCGATGGAATTTTGATGAGCTGGAGAGAGGAGACAGCGGAGAAGAAAGTGATTACATAGCGGGAATGCTTCACTCTGGTGGTCCCAAGGTGATAATTGCAGTGATGTATAACCCACCACAGAACATCAGGAGGCCAAGGCAAGAGTATGACGAGAGCAATAGAGCGTTGGTTGACACTGGCTGCAGTGGCCAGAAGAGCTCATGCATGCAGGGCAAAGCTCCTGATCATGGGCGACTTTAACCACAAGGAGATCGAATGGGAGAACTTGGAGCCACATGGGGGCCAAGATACATGGAGGCCTAAGATGATGGAGGTGGTACTGTTAAACTTCATGTACCAACACGTAAGGGACACTACAAGAGAGAGAGGAGAGGATGAACCAGCAAGACTGGACTTAGTATTCACCTTGAGTAGTGCAGATATTGAGGACATCACATATGAAAGACCCCTTGGGGCCAGCGATCATGTGGTTTTGAGCTTCGAATACACAGTAGAGCTACAAGTGGAGGGGGAAGCAGGAAGGTCAGGACAAATGAAACCAAACTACAGGAAAGGGGACTACACAGGAATGAGGAACTTCCTGAATGAGGTTCAGTGGGACAGAGAACTGGCAGGGAAGCCAGTTAATGAGATGATGGAATATGTAGCAACAATGTGCAAGGAGGCTGAGGAGAGATTTGTACCCAAGGGTAACAGGAATAATGAAAAAGCCAGGATGAGCCCATGGTTCACCCAAAGATGCAAGGAAGCAAAAACTAAGTGTGCTAGGGAATGGAAGAAATATAGAAGGCAAAGGACCCAGGAGAATAAGAAAAGCAGTTGGAGAGCCAGAAACGAATATGCACAGATAAGAAGGGAGGCCCAACGTCAATATGAAAACGACATAGCAGCAAAAGCCAAATCTGACCCGAAGCTGTTATAAGCCTGCGTCTGGGCAGACGAGACTGGCCATCTTGGTTTTGAATTTGTATTAGAAACGTTGGTGAATGGGGAAGAATTGTTCGTGCTCTAGAGGTTAAAATTGTGCTGACACCTCTCAAATAGGAGGCGAAATTGGTGGATATGCAGGAAGAAAACAACCGTCAAGGACCAGGTAATCAGGCTAAGGAAGGAAGGAAGGAGAGACAACAAGAAATGACCGTGAAGTATGTGAGAAACTCAACTAGAGATTCAAAGAAGTGTTCACAGCGGAGACAGAAGGGGTTCCAGAAAGACGGAGAGGTGGGGTACACCACCATGTGCTGGACACAGTACACATAACCGAGGAAGAAGTGAAGAGGCTCCTGAGTGAGCTAGATACCTCAAAGGCAATGGGGCCAGATAACATCTCTCCATGGGTCCTGAGAGAGGGAGCAGAGGCGCTGTGTGTACCCCTAACAACAATATTCAATACATCTATCGAAACAGGGAGATTGCCTGAGGCATGGAAGACAGCAAATGTGGTCCCAATCTTTAAAAAAGGAGACAGACATGAAGCACTAAACTACAGACCAGTGTCAATGACATGTATAGCATGCAAAATCATGGAAAAGATTGTCAGGAGAAGAATGGTGGAACATCTAGAAAGGAATGATCTAATCACCAGTAGCCAACATGGTTTCAGAGACGGGAAATCCTGTGTCACAAACCTACTGGAGTTCTATGACATGGTGACAGCAGTAAGACAAGAGAGAGAGGGGTGGGTGGATTGCATTTTCTTGGACTGCAAGAAGGCGTTTGACACAGTACCACACAAGAGATTAGTGCAAAAACTGGAGGACCAAGCAGGGATAACAGGGAAGGCACTGCAATGGATCAGGGAATACTTGTCAGGAAGACAGCAGCGAGTAATGGTACGTGGAGAGGTGTCAGAGTGGGCACCTGTGACCAGCGGGGTCCCACAGGGGTCAGTCCTAGGACCAGTGCTGTTTCTGGTATTTGTGAACGACATGACGGAAGGAATAAACTCCGAGGTGTCCCTGTTTGCAGATGACGTGAAGTTGATGAGAAGAGTTCATTCGATCGAAGACCAGGCAGAAATACAAAGGGATCTGGACAGGCTGCAGACTTGGTCCAGCAACTGGCTCCTGGAGTTCAACCCCACCAAGTGCAAAGTCATGAGGATTGGGGAAGGGCAAAGAAGACCGCAGACGGAGTACAGTCTAGGGGGCCAGAGACTACAAACATCACTCAAGGAAAAAGATCTTGTGGTGAGTATAACACCAGGCACATCTCCTGAAGTGCACAACCAAATAACTGCTGCAGCATATAGGCGCCTGGCAAACCTCAGAACAGCATTCCGACATCTTTATAAGGAATCGTTCAGGACCCTGTACACCGTGTATGTTAGGTCCATATTGGAGTATGCGGCACCAGTTTGGAACCCACACCTAGCCAAGCATGTAAAGAAACTAGAGAAAGTTTACCTGGAGTTTACCTGGAGAGAGTTTCGGGGGTCAACGCCCCCGCGGCCCGGTCTGTGACCAGGCCTCCTGGTGGATCAGCGCCTGATCAACCAGGCTGTTGCTGCTGGCTGCACGCAAACCAACGTACGAGCCACAGCCCGGCTGATCAGGAACTGACTTTAGGTGCTTGTCCAGTGCCAGCTTGAAGACTGCCAGGGGTCTGTTGGTAATCCCCCTTATGTGTGCTGGGAGGCAGTTGAACAGTCTCGGGCCCCTGACACTTATTGTATGGTCTCTTAACGTGCTAGTGACACCCCTGCTTTTCATTGGGGGGATGGTGCATCGTCTGCCAAGTCTTTTGCTTTCGTAGTGAGTGATTTTCGTGTGCAAGTTCGGTACTAGTCCCTCTAGGATTTTCCAGGTGTATATAATCATGTATCTCTCCCTCCTGCGTTCCAGGGAATACAGGTTTAGAAACCTCAAGCGCTCCCAGTAATTGAGGTGTTTTATCTCCGTTATGCGCGCCGTGAAAGTTCTCTGTACATTTTCTAGGTCGGCAATTTCACCTGCCTTGAAAGGTGCTGTTAGAGTGCAGCAATATTCCAGCCTAGATAGAACAAGTGACCTGAAGAGTGTCATCATGGGCTTGGCCTCCCTAGTTTTGAAGGTTCTCATTATCCATCCTGTCATTTTTCTAGCAGATGCGATTGATACAATGTTATGGTCCTTGAAGGTGAGATCCTCCGACATAATCACTCCCAGGTCTTTGACGTTGGTGTTTCGCTCTATTTTGTGGCCAGAATTTGTTTTGTACTCTGATGAAGATTTAATTTCCTCATGTTTACCATATCTGAGTAACTGAAATTTCTCATCGTTGAACTTCATATTGTTTTCTGCAGCCCACTGAAAGATTTGGTTGATGTCCGCCTGGAGCCTTGCAGTGTCTGCAATGGAAGACACTGTCATGCAGATTCGGGTGTCATCTGCAAAGGAAGACACGGTGCTGTGGCTGACATCCTTGTCTATGTCGGATATGAGGATGAGGAACAAGATGGGAGCTAGTACTGTGCCTTGTGGAACAGAGCTTTTCACCGTAGCTGCCTCGGACTTTACTCTGTTGACGACTACTCTCTGTGTTCTGTTAGTGAGGAAATTATAGATCCATCGACCGACTTTTCCTGTTATTCCTTTAGCGAGCATTTTGTGCGCTATTACGCCATGGTCACACTTGTCGAAGGCTTTTGCAAAGTCTGTATATATTACATCTGCATTCTTTTTGTCTTCTAGTGCATTTAGGACCTTGTCGTAGTGATCCAGTAGTTGAGACAGACAGGAGCGACCTGTTCTAAACCCATGTTGCCCTGGGTTGTGTAACTGATGGGTTTCTAGATGGGTGGTGATCTTGCTTCTTAGGACCCTTTCAAAGATTTTTATGATATGGGATGTTAGTGCTATTGGTCTGTAGTTCTTTGCTGTTGCTTTACTGCCCCCTTTGTGGAGTGGGGCTATGTCTGTTGTTTTTAGTAACTGAGGGACGACCCCCGTGTCCATGCTCCCTCTCCATAGGATGGAAAAGGCTCGTGATAGGGGCTTCTTGCAGTTCTTGATGAACACAGAGTTCCATGAGTCTGGCCCTGGGGCAGAGTGCATGGGCATGTCATTTATCGCCTGTTCGAAGTCATTTGGCGTCAGGATAACATCGGATAGGCTTGTGTTAATCAAATTTTGTGGCTCTCTCATAAAAAATTCGTTTTGATCTTCGACTCTCAGTCTGGTTAGCGGCTTGCTAAAAACTGAGTCATATTGGGACTTGAGTAGCTCACTCATTTCCTTGTTGTCATCTGTGTAGGACCCATCTTGTTTAAGTAGGTTTGCAACAAGACTAGTCCCAGAGTTAAGAGGTATGTCCTATGAGAAGAGGTTAAGGGAAATCAACCTGACGACACTAGAGGACAGGAGAGATAGGGGGGACATGATAACGACTTACAAAATACTGAGAGGAATTGACAAGGTGGACAAAAACAGGATGTTCCAGAGACTGGACACAGCAACACAGGGACACAGTTGGAAGCTGAAGACACAGATGAATCAAAGGGATGTTAGGAAGTATTTCTTCAGCCACAGAGTAGTCAGGAAGTGGAATAGTTTGGGAAGCGATGTAGTGGAGGCAGGATCCATACATAGCTTTAAGCAGAGGTACAATAAAGCTCATGGTTCAGGGAGAGTGACCTAGTAGCGACCAGTGAAGAGGCGGGGCCAGGAGCTTGGACTCGACCCCTGCAACCTCAACTAGGTGAGTACAACTAGGTGAGTACACACACACACACACACACACACACACACACACACACACACACACACACGGAAAACCCACACACACAAACCCCCACACAAAAACCCCCACACAAAAACCCACACACACAAACCCATACACACAAACCCATATATACAAACCCCCACACACAAAACCACACACACAAACCCACACACACAAACCCACACACACAAACCCCCACACACAAACCCTCACACACAAACCCTCACACACAAACCCTCACACACAAACCCCCACACACAAACACACACACACAAACCCCCACACACAAACCCACACACAAACCCACACACAAACCCACACACACAAGCCCCCACACACAACCCCCCACACACACACTCATACACACACATGCACACACGCATGCACACACACACACAAACACACACACACACACATGCACACACACACTGCAGAAAGTGCAAAGGTTTGCAACAAGACTAGTCCCAGAGCTAAGGGGATTGTCCTACTAAGAAAGGTTGAGGGAAATCGGCCTGACGACACTGGAGGACAGGAGGGTCAGGGGGAGACATGATAACGACATATAAAATACTGCGCGGAATAGACAAGGTGGACAAAGACGGGATGTTCCAGAGATGGGACACAGAAACAAGAGGTCACAATTGGAAGTTGAAGACTCAGATGAATTAAAGGGATGTTAGGAAGTATTTCTTCAGTCATAGAGTAGTCAGGCCGTGGAATAGCCTAGAAAGTGAAGTAGTGGAGGCGGGAACCATACATAGTTTTAAGGCGAGGTATGATAAAGCTCATGGAGCAGGGAGAGAGGACCTAGTAGCAATCAGTGAAGAGGCGGGGCCAGGAGCTATGACTCGACCTCTGCAACCACAAATAGGTGAGTACAAATAGGCGAGTACACACACAGGACAACATGGTTTCAGAGCAGGTCGCTCCTGCCTTTCGCAACTGCTTGACCACTATGATATGGTCCTAGATGCACTGGAAAACAAACAGAATGCGGATGTAGTATACACAGACTTTGCAAAAGCCTTTGACAAGTACGACCATGGTGTAATAGCACACAAAATGTGTGCTAAAGGGATAACCGGCAAAGTAGGCAGATGGATCTTCAACTTTCTAACCAATCGCACACAAAGAGTAGTAGTAAACAGAGTTAAATCAGATGCTGCCATAGTGAAGAGCTCTGTCCCACAAGGCACAGTACTCGCACCTATCCTGTTCCTTATTCTCATATCAGACATAGACAGAGATGTATACCACAGCACTGTATCATCTTTTGCAGACGAAACTAGGATCTGCATGAGTATGTCATCCATTGAGAACATGGCAAAGCTCCAAGAAGGTATAAACCAAGTTTTCCAATAGGCAACAGAGAACAATATGATCAATGAAGACAAATTCCAACTACTCCGTTATGGAAAACTGGAGGAAATAACTAGAACTGAGTATACTACAAACTCTAATCCTCTTCAAGGGGGGCTCCTTGGCATGGTGAAGAGGCTCTTGGTCTGAGGAATTAGATCAGTTGGTCTCCTTCCTCAGACCGAACCTAATTACCCCCCAATCCCCCCTTCCCTATCCCATCCTCCCCATCCTCCCCTTTTTCCTTTCCTCCTCCTCCCCACCCCTCCCTTTTGCCCTTCCTCTTTTTGGCCTTTGGGATTTTTCCCACAGGCACATTAGTTCATAGGTAGGGGGAAGGGTACCGGAGTTCATCCCATTCCGTTGAGGTTCTTGGTGGTGGCGTAGTTTGCCGTGGGATCTGGATCGTCTGGGGATGTCCCGATCCCTCTCCGGTATCCCGGAGGGTGGCTTTGGGCGTCTTACGGGTGTATCTCTGGAAGCCACCTTTCAGATTCCGCGGGTGGTGGCCGAAGGAGGTATGCTTTGTGGTGGATATCCGGCCGCCCTCTCTTTTGTCCACCAAGGTAGCTCGGCAGATGTGAGGTTGCTATCTCGGATTACTGGTTTACTGGCATGAAGGGTAGGGTATGGCACGGGTTCCATGCTGCATCTGCACTACTTGCGGTGCTGAGGTTCTCTTGGGCGTGGAGGGAGATTTCTGGCCCTTTCATTCCTCCTAGGAACTATCCCTCCCCGGTCCCCCCTTTTTTATTCTTTTTTTCTTTTTTTCTTTGCTTTCTTTTTTTCTTAAAAACAAAAAGAAAGAAGTAACCTAACCATGGAGTCCCAAATCCATTACCCCGCTACCCCTGGGCCCCTTATTGTTACCGCACCCTGTTCTGACCTTGCCTTATCTTTTGGCCACTCTTTGGACACTCCTAAGGCCCCTGTACCTCTTGCTGGTGCTGTTTCCTCACCCGCTTCAGGTACTGGGGCTTCCACTGACTCCTTCGATTTGTCTGACCTCCACTCTCCTTTGATTAGGCTTCCTACCTCTCCCTCTATGGTGCGACAATTTTCGAATCACCAGCCCGTCTCACGTCGGACCGACTCTGGTCCCACTTCTAAACACCAACTACAATCTCCTGATGATGTTACTTCGTTACCTTCCCATTCTACTCGGAAAAGACCGACAAGTCATGCACTCCCTCTCCACACTCGGTTTCAGACCACACAATGGACTAAATTCTCTACTTTACGACCGACTTCTTCTACTGCCTATCTTTCTGACCATAGTATTGGCAAAGCACTCCTACGCCACATTGGTAGAGATATTTCTTTTCATGCTCTTAAGAGTGGTACTCGCATCATCACAGTCCAGAATTCTACCCAAGCTCATGATCTTTCTCTTTCACATATCGATACTATTCCTATCACTCTCGAAAAACATCATTTCCTCAATTCTTGTAGTGGTACTGTTATTCTGCCACATACCATAGTCGAACAGAATTTCCAGACATGTGGCAATGACATTTTCGAACAGCTGGAACTCCAAGATCTCCCAATTCTCAAGGTAGACACTTACGTTCTTCCTGCCCGCGGGCAAAGAAGATACTCTTGCAATATGGCTCGTTTAACTTTTGACAGCCGAGAACTCCCATCTTCTGTTTATGTAGCAGGACATCGGTTGCAAGTTCGGAAGGTGATCCCTACACTGCAACAGTGTAGGAATTGCTGGCGATTTGGCCACCCAGCAAAATATTGCATATCTTGACAACATCATGAACGGTAATGGGATCAATCCTATTATTTGCCTCAGTGCTGGAGGCAATGATGTAGGCAAGCGTAGAAGTGAGGATTTAGTTAGAAAGTTCAGGACAGCTATAGACATGATTAGGAAGAAGGGGGGCGCCCTGTTATATGTGGCATTTTGCCAAGAAGAGGTGTTGGTAATGAATGGTTGTCCAGAGCAATTGGTATTAATTGTTGGCTGGATAAACACTGTAAGGATAATGCAGTACCATTCATTGACAACTGGGACAACTTCTATGGCCGAAATGACATGTATGCCAGGGATGGGGTTCACTTATCCAGGGCAGGTGTGGGTTTTCTTGCTAACTCAGTTGAGGGGGTTGTTAGGACTTTAAACTAGGATTAGTTAGAGGTATGGGTTTAGAAATGATTAATAATGAGTATGGATATATTGACTTATGCTCTGATATTAAGAATCTTAATAGTAACTGTCATGGAGTAACTCAGGGTAATGATAATTTCAGAAATTGTGTAAAATCAAAGATGAATAGGAAAAATGTGCAGAAGAAAAAACATATGATGGTATTTTATGCTAACAGTAGAAGTGCAAGAAATAAAATTAATGAACTACGTTTGGTAGCATGTGCTGGGAACTTTGATATCATTGCATTAACTGAAACGTGGTATGATTTAAAGAGTCGGGATATGACTGCTGAGTGTAATATTCAGGGATTTAAGTTATTCAATGTGGATAGATGTAATGGGAAGGGGGGAGGAGTTGCATTGTATGTTCGAGAAAATATTAATTGTTGCATAAAAAAAGGTATAAAAATAGATGGAGCAGTAACAGAGTCTGTTTGGGTAGAGTTCGTGGAGGGTCAAGAAAAACTAATTCTAGGTGTAATATATCGACCTCCAGGCTTGGATCACGATAGAGGGAGACTTCTTTGGGACGAAATTGTTAGGGCTTCTGGACACAGTAACGTAGTCATAGTAGGGGATTTTAACTTTAGCCAAATTGACTGGAATTCTTTGACAGGTAATCTAGAGTCCAGTGACTTCATGGAAACAGTTCAGGACTGTTTTCTGAAACAGAGTGTAACTGAACCTACCAGGGGTAATAATTTGCTAGACCTAGTCTTGTCAAATAAGGAAACACTAGTGAATAATCTGGAGATCACTGAAGAGCTTGGCGCAAGTGATCACAAATCCATCACCTTTAGCATTAATTGGGAATGCAAGAATAATGATAATACAGTAAAAATCCCCGATTTTCGTTCTGCCGATTATAATGGACTTAGGGAACATCTGTCTAATCTTGATTGGGGTTATCTAGCTAATGATTTTATTGACGATAATCATACTTATGAATATGAAGGGATCTGCTTTTATGATTGTTTTCTTAATAATGTACACAGTGCCCAGAGTATATACATTCCCCAGAGAGAAATTAGGTCTAATAATAACGATCCCAAATGGGTTAACAGGAGGTTAAAGCATCTATTAGGGGAGAAAAGGGGAATTTATAGGCGCATCAGAAGAGGAGAGGTTAACCTTACTGACCAATATGTTCAGCTTAAAAGAGAAGTAAAAAAGGCGATTAGAAAGGCTAAACGTGACTATGAAATTAGTCGCTAATGAATCAAAGACTAATCCAAAGGGGTTCTTTCAAGTGCATAGGACGAAGGTGAAGGAAAAAGTAGGACCTCTGAAATCTGGGAATGGACAGCTGACGGATAATGAACTGGAAATGTGTTCCTTATTTAATGACTATTTTTTGTCAGTTTTTACAAAGGAAGATGTAAATGAGATTCCAGTAATTAACAATTATTTAGTTCCTGGTGAATTTAAGTTAACTAATATTACTGTCACGAGGGACATGGTTATTAAACAGATAGACAAACTGAAACAAAATAAGTCCCCGGGACCCGATGAGTTGTTTTCAAGGGTACTTAAGGAATGCAAGATGGAGCTTAGTCAGCCATTAACGAGTGTATTCAATGCGTCCATCCTTACCAGTGTTGTGCCAGAGATGTGGAAGATGGCTAATGTGGTTCCTATATTCAAATCAGGGGATAAGTCCACTCCTTCAAATTACCGTCCAATAAGCCTGACATCTATAGTGGGCAAGTTATTAGAATCAATTATAGCTGACATTATCAGAAGTCACCTTGAAGAGCATAACTTGATAAATGAATCTCAGCATGGATTCACGAGAGGTCGTTCCTGCCTGACAAACTTACTGACGTTCTTCAATAGAACATTTGAGGCAGTTGACAGTGATAAGGAATATGATATTGTTTATTTGGATTTTAGTAAAGCCTTCGACAGAGTACCTCACAAGAGACTCTTAAGAAAAGTGGCAGCTCATGGTATAGGAGGTAAAGTTCTAGCATGGATTGAGGCATGGCTTACCAATAGAAAGCAGAGAGTTACCATTAATGGAGTGAAATCTGAATGGGGATTAGTCACTAGTGGCGTTCCACAAGGATCAGTTTTAGGCCCTCTCTTGTTCATAATTTACATTAATGACCTTGATGAAGGGATTACTAGTGACATGAGTAAGTTTGCTGATGATACAAAGATAGGCCGTATAATTCACTCTGAGGAGGATATCAATGAACTCCAGGACGATTTGAACAAATTAATGTCTTGGTCTGAGAAATGGCAGATGAAGTTTAATGTGGATAAGTGTAAGGTACTTGCCCTTGGTAATGAAAATAACCCTCGAAGCTATAATCTAGGTGAAGTAGAGCTTGGTCATACAGAATGTGAAAAAGACTTGGGAGTCATGGTAAGCAGAAATCTAAAGCCAAGACAGCAGTGCCTCAGTGTGCGCAACAAGGCCAACAGATTACTTGGATTTATCTCAAGAAGTATAAGTAACAGAAGTCCAAAAGTTATTTTACAGCTCTATACATCACTAGTGAGGCCTCATTTAGATTATGCTGCTCAGTTTTGGTCCCCTTACTACAGGATGGACATAGACTCATTAGAGAACATACAGAGAAGAATGACTAAAATGATTTACTGTGTAAGGAACCTCCCGTATGAAGATAGACTTAAAGCCTTAAATCTCCACTCTCTGGAGAGGCGTAGAATGAGGGGAGATATCATTGAAGTGTATAAGTGGATGACGGGCATAAACAAGGGAGACATTAATAAAGTACTGAGGGTGTCGAACCAGGTAAGAACCAGGAATAATGGATTTAAGTTGGATAAATTTAGATTTAGAAAGGACATAGGTAAGTACTGGTTTTCTAACAGAGTTGTAGATGCGTGGAACAGTCTTCCCAGTGGGGTGATAGAGGCTAGGACCTTGGGTAGCTTTAAGAAGAGACTGGACAAATATATGAGTGGGAGGGGCTGGGTTTGATTGGTGTTGGGGGGTGCGGGAGTTGTTTCTTGAGTAGCTTTAGGTAGATGTCGTTTTGATAAGGACCTGCCTCGTATGGGCCAGTAGGCCTTCTGCAGTGTTCCTACATTCTTATGTTCTTATAGCCGAATGCCCAGTCTGTGGTGCCGATGACCATTCTAATACATCTTGCAGTCGACCTCCCTCTTGCCTTAATTGTCATGAGGCTCACCCTTCGTTCTCTCGCCATTGCCAGGTCTACTTAAATGAGTGGGAAATTCGTTGCCTCAAAGAGGCAGAAGGTCTCCCTTATGCTATGGCAGTTTCTCATCTCAGCCTCCAATGGAGACTACCCCATGTTTCAAAACGTCCCCCTACCTTCTGGGGTCCCATCTTCTGCAGCCTCCTCTGCGGTTGCCAGTCCCATAATCACTCCTGTATCTAATTCTTTTGCTGTCCTGGGCTCAGACGTCCCTACTTCAACACCTCAGTCTGTCCTCACTTCTTTGTGTTCTCCCTCACAAACCCCGGTATCGACAAGACCTCGTACGACTCGTACGACACCTCCTCCCAATTGTCCCTCTACTTCTCAGAGGTCCAATAAATCTCCTTTAACCGCTCCTTCCCTTCATCCACCTCCACATTTTACCTTCCCGGTCTCTGTACCTAGGTCTTCCCCTTTCACTGGCTCCGTTAAAAGTGTGGAGGTTCATCCTCCTCCTCGTACTGTGCCTTCCTCCCCTGTCCCCTCCCAAGTTTCTTCCTTTTCTGCCACCTCCCAGGATTCTGTCTCTTTTGTCCCCTCCCACACTTCTCAAGTTCCCTCCACCCTTTCCCCCCCTCCTACCTTGGTACAGTCCATTACAGCTCCAATCTTTACTCAAACTACTCCTCCTTCCATCTCCAATAGTCTCCCATAGGACATCTCTCCGAAACACTTGAAGCAATCTCTGAATATATTGCAGAGACCAAACCATCAATGGACACTGATCCACCCTCTGTTCCATCTCTTTCCTCTTCTCCATCTGTGCAACTCCTCTCTTCACAACGCACCATTCCTTCGCTACTTGAACGTTTTCCTTTGCCACCGCATGTGGACTTTTCTAACCCTTCTAGTCCATTGGTACCCTTACCTGCGGATTTCAGGTATCTTTATCGTTGCCAATCATTGCCTATTTACAGTGGAATATTCGCGGCGTCAGGGGTAATCAGGGTGAGCTTCAGATGTTGCTATCCCAGTTTCCCCCTGTTGGTGTTTGCTTACAGGAACCAAAATTACACTCTGCCGTTATCTATCCCATCTCAGGCTATAATTTTTTGTATTCTTCAGATCCTTTTCCTGATGGGACCTTTAATGAAAGTGCCCATCTACGCACTGATATTCCGTACCATCAGCTATTTATTTGTTCATACTTCGTTGCATTACACAGCAGCCCATATCCACTTGCATAGGTGGCATACACTCTGTTCTTTGTATATCTCTCCTTCTCAGGCATTATCTATCCCGGATATTACCATTCTTGTTTTGTCATTACCGCCACCACTTCTGTTACTTGGCGATTTTAATGCCCGTCATTTCCTCTGGGGGGGGGTCTCACTGTCATTCCTGTGGCATTCAGTTAGAGGCTTTTCTTGCTACCCACCCCCTCCATGTTTTAAATACAGGTACTCACACCCATTTTGATCCTCGGATTCATACTCTCTCTTGCATCAATCTCTCAGTCTGCTCTTCCTCCGCCGCATTAGACTTCACCTGGTCTGTTCTCACGGATTTACATGAGTGATCATTTCCCAATCATTCTTACTTCCCCTTCATATTCACCACCTCTTCGTAACCCATGCTGGCAATTTGATCAGGCAAATTGGAACCTTTCCTCACAACTAACTGTTTTTAGTGAGGTTCCTTCTTCGTCCTCCATTGATGAGCTTTTACACCTCTTCTCGTCCTCCGTTTTAACCACAGCTTCTCATTCTATACCCCAAACTACGGGCAGGCATTCTCAGAAATGCATGCCTTGGTGGTCTCCTGCTTGTGCTCGTGTAGTACGTTTGAAATGCGCGTGGGGCAGGTACTGGTACAATAGAACCACGGAGAGACTTCTTGATTTTAAGCAGAAGCATGCGATCGCTCGCCGTGTCATCTGTGATGCTAAACGCACTTGCTGGCAAGATTGTCTCCACCATCACCTCTGCTTCCTCTATGAGTGCAGTATGGAAAAAAGTACGAGAACTGAGTGGTAAATATTCTCCTGACCCGGTTCCTGTTCTGCGGGTTGCCGGTGTTGATATAGCAAACCCACTAGATGTTGCCAATGAAATTGGCAATCATCTGGTCTGTATTTCTCAGGGGCTCCATCTATGCCCCTCGTTTCTTTCCTCAAAGTCTGCCAGAGAGTTAGCACCCTTGGACTTTTCTTCTCTCAGAGAACAGTATAATGTGCCTTTTACACTTCAGGAACTGGAGACAACACTCTCAGCTTGCCGATCATTGGCAGCTGGGCCCAACGACATTCATATTCGTATGCTACAACATTTACATCAGTCAGCCCTTGCAGTCTTATTACGCCTTTTCAATCTTATTTGGTCACAATGAGTTCTTTCAGAGCCATGGAAATCTGCCACTGTTCTCCCTTTCCACAAACCAGGTACTACGGGACATGAAGCCTCCCACTATCGTCCCATTGCTCTTACCAGTGCAGTTTGCAAAGTGATGGAATGCCTGGTAAATAGACGTTTAGTGTGGTATTTAGAGACACACAAGTCTTTCCACTCGTCAATATGGCTTTTGTAAGGGCCGTTCTACCATAGACCCCTTACTACTCTTGGATACGTATGTTCGTAATGCCTTTGCGAATAACCACTCAGTTATTGCCATATTTTTTGACCTTGAGAAGGCATATGACACAACTTGGAGGTATAATATTTTAGCCCAAGCCCACTCCTTAGGCCTTCGAGACAATCTACCATCCTTCCATAAGAACTTTTTAACTGACAGACATTTCCGTGTTCGGGTTAATGTGCTCTCCTCGGACTTTATCCAAGCTGGTGTTCCCCAGGGATGTGTTCTGGGCACAACACTTTTTCTCCTTGCTATAAATGATTTGGCCTCTAGTCTTCCATCAAATATTTGGTCATCACTCTATGTTGATGACTTCGCTATTGTCTGTGCAGGCGCTGACTGTCACCTCATTACAGTTTCTCTCCAGCATGTGGTCGACCGTGTTTCCAGTTGGGCCACCACACATGGGTTTAAATTTTCCAGTACCAAAACTCACCAAATTACTTTCACTAGACGCTCTGTCATCTCCAATCATCCTTTAAACCTCTATGGCACCCGTATCCCTGAACGTGATACAGTCAGGTTAGTAGGCCTCCTCTTTGACCATAGGTTACCCTGGAAACCTCACATTACCTCTCTGAAGACAACTTGTCACAGCCGGCTGAACCTTCTTAAATCCCTTGCTCATCTTTCATGGGTAGCTGATCGTTGAACTCACCTTCGCCTACATTCCACCCTCATTTTATTGAAACTTAACTATGGTGACCAGATCTATTTAGTTGCCTCTCCTGCTACTCTATCTAGCCTCAACCCTATTCATCGCCAAGGATTACGTTTATGCCTTGGTGCTTTTCGCTCTTCCCTTGTTGAGAGCCTCTATGCAGAAACGAACGTTCCATCCTTATCCGATCGCCGTGATGCCCATTGCCTTCACTACTATGTACGCTCTCATGATCTCCGCAATCCTTCCATTTATAGAATGGTCACTGATATTAGTAGACATTCTTTATTTGTTCACCGCCCCTGTTTGCTCCGTCCCTTCTCTCTTCGCCTGCATTCACTCTTGTCTTCTCTTCAATTTCCACCTTTCTATGTTCATGTAACATTTCACTTTTCCCTACCCCACTAGAAAGTTCCAGCTGTTCGAGTCTGTTCTTTCTCAGTCCCTTGCTCGAAAGCCCAACTGTCTACGGTAGCTTCCCGCTCTCTTTTTCTTGACCACTTCCACTCTCATTCTCATGCCATTGCAGTGTACACAGATGGCTCTAAGTCTTCTGACGGCATAGGATTCGCAGCAGTGTTTCCGGAGAGTGTCATACTAGGGCATTTACTATCTTCGGCTAGTATCTTTACTGCTGAATTGTATGCCATTCTTGCAGCACTTATCCGTATTGCATCTATGCCTGTGTCATCATTTGTGGTTGTCTCAGGTTCCCTTTGTGCTTTACAGGCTATACAGAAATTTGTAACACATCACCCTTAGTCCTCCGTATCCAACTTTGGCTATGCCGCATCTTTACCAAGCATAAAGATTTGTTTTTTGTTGTGTCCCTGGTCATGTTGACGTACAGGGCAATGAACAGGCAGACACTGCTGCACGGTCAACAGTACATGACCTACCAGTTCCATATAGAGGTGTTCCATTTACGGACTAATTTGCTGCAATAGCTACCCACCTTCACACCCGTTGGCAACAACGTTGGTCTACTCTACTCGGTAACAAACATCAATCTATTAAACCTAGTATAGGTTACTGGCCGTCTTCTTGTCACGAGTGCCGAGGTTGGGAGACTACTCTCTCCCGTCTCCGCATTGGCCATACTCGTCTTGCTCATGGATATCTCATGGAGAGGCGCCCGGCTCCTCTCTGAGAGAATTGTCAGGTTCCATTATCGGTCAGCCACATTCTGCTAGACTGCCCACTTTATCAACGAGCACGCAGAATTTACCTCCATCGTCGTCTTCGCTCTGCTGCTCTCTCTTTACTCTCCCTTCTCGCTGATGGACCCACCTTTCATCCGGACTCTCTCATTGACTTTTTGACAACAACTGACTTACTTCACAAACTCTGATGATACCTTCAGCCCTTTCTACCTCGATCTCTTGCTACCCGCTACCCTGCACTATCCCCTGCCCCGCTGTTTTCTGTAACCTACTGATCGCCCCTCCCCCCTTCTGCCGCCCAATACCCTCGATTCCTTTCCTACCCTACAGCACTGTATAGCCCTTGTGGCTTAGCGCTTCTTTTTGATTATAATAATAATACAAACTCTAATCACAAAATAGAGCGGAAAAGTAATGTGAAGGACCTGGGTGTGGTAATGTTGGAAGGCCTCACCTTCAAGGACCACAACAATGGCACTATCACATCTGCCAGGAAACTGATAGGATGGATAATGAGAACATTCAAGACGAGATGCTAAGCCATTGATGATCCTTTTTAAATCATCAATCCTATACGATACATCCCTCTAGCGCCTGGAACCAATCTTGGGCGGAAAACATTATATACTGAGTCAAAAAAGGAGAATTAGTGTGCACTACCTAGCAGAGTTTACTGCCAGAGGGGAATCATAGGCCTGTGTCCCGTGTGAAAAAAATAATAATTGAACTTTGTGTCAGAGGAAAGAAAGTCTCCCTGAAAACATTGAGTATACATAGTGTATACTACAGTGGCTCCCTAGTATATTGATGATAAAGGCTAAAGTGTCATTTGAAAACAGGTGAATTTGTAAATGAAGTGATAAGCCTATAGAGGCAAGTGCCAGAAGTCGCCAGAAACTTACCACAGGTCAGCTGTTTTTAATAATCTTCCTGGCTTGCTAGTGTACTCGCATATAATCTAGTGATACCAGTGAATAGCAGAATACAGTGTTGTAGTAGCAACTAACCAGTATTATAATGGTACTTAGTGGAGTGGAGTGACTTTCATTAGTTTTTTTCTTGAAATACCAGACGTATACTGTGAATTTCATATAACCTGTAGTTACCAGCGGTCACAATATACACAACGAGAAGCAATTATTACTACAGAAAAAGCGTCCTTCCTCCAAAATTTGCACCAGTCAACTATAGTGATAATATAGCATTTATTGGGGTGGAGACGGAAAAAAAAAAAATAGAGAAGCTAGGTACAGCGATTGATAAACAAGGGTGGAGGTCGACCGTTCATCATTGTAGGAGTGCCAGCAGTCACCGGCTCTTCAACACGCAAGTTATACTTTTGTATCAATCAAATCACATATTACTCGGGTAGATAATTTCCAGTAGATCCTTCATGTGTTAGCTCAAATCACCGACCAGTATGGTTTAAATAAGTGACCCACTGATCAGATCAGATAAACCGGTCCGAACCCTTGACTGGTCCGAACCCTTGACTGGTCCGAACCCTGGACTGGTTTCAAACGGTTTCGTTGTGCACTACCAAGCAGGTTATTAATAGAATATTCAAGAGGTTGCTAGTAGAATTGCAGTAAATCAACCATTCAAATCATTATGAAGCTGTGTGTAGTCTGTGGTCAGTCAAACAAACGGGCCTCCACATGCATAAATTGTCATTTTTGTGGAAATTGGTGTCACGCCCCCTTGTGCAGATATCCAAGAACTAGCTACAAGCAGTATTAAAACAGGGAAGTGTTTTTGGGTATGCCCAAATGAGATAAATCTGTGGACTAAAATCACAAGGGTATTAAAAGAGGTCAACATCAAAGCTGCTTTCATAGAAAACCTGGAAGCTTTCTACAACAGATGGGAACATAAAAAGTCTGGGCTGAATGGTACTGCCCTTGATACTGGCCATGTAGTCAGAAACTGTAAGGCTGGAGATGATGTTCTGGTAGTCAGTAAATGGGGGGCTGATAGTGCTGTCCTGGGAGACAGTAATGGTGAAGCTGGAGGTGCTGTCCTGGGAGACAGTAATGGTGAAGCTGGAGGTGCTGTCCTGGGATACAGTAATGGTGAAGCTGGAGATGCTGTCCTGGGAGACAGTAATGGGGAAGCTGGAGATGCTGTCCTGGGAGACAGTAATGGTGAAGCTGGAGATTTTGTCCAGGTAGTCGGGAATTATACGCAGGAAGGAATACATATAAATGACCTCATAGGGGACAGGAGCCATAGTAGGGAAACAAGTGTAGTCAAAGATAAGATAAAACCAATATTGCAAACTAGAAATACCGCAGGAAATAGCAAACAAGAAGACTCCACTAGCAATAGTGAGGATATATTACCAAAAACAACTGGTGGGAGCTCCATTGTTGGTGCTAGGGAGGATAGAAGTAAGACAGGGAAACATGCACCAACAGGGAATACAGTCACAGAAACCCAAGGGAAACGGAAACCAAGCCTGTGCACATACTATGCACTCGGTATCTGCTGGCATGGGAAATCTGGAAAAACAGATGGGACGTGCAACTATGACCACCCTAGAAAATGCCATGCCCATATGACAACAGGAAAATGCAAACTCCTTTCCTGTAAGCTTTTTCACCCTGAACTGTGTACCTCTTCAGTACAGGAAAGACTGTGCTATAACTTAAATTGCCAGGCACACCATCTAAAGGGGACAAAAAGATACAAAACATCCAGGCCATGGGAAAACCTGGGTAGCCACAGCCACTCAAGAGGGAGAGGTTTTTTAGTGCCAGGAAGGAAAAAAAACTGGCAGGAAATGGCAGAAATCGTACACCAAATCCAGTCATTCCTGGAGTGGAACCACAGTCGATGGCCTCCACTCCAAACCAACAGATACAGATACTAATCCCGGAAAAAAAATCCCCCCCCCAGTACCAACAATACCACCAGTCCGATAACATTCTTCTTTGCAAATATACAGGGTCTAAAGCCAGCAACAAACAACAAAATACCTTTCATCCGTGGACTGCTTGCAGAGGCAAAGGCAATGTTCGCGGCTTTCACTGAGACCCACATAAAGGATCACTTGGACAACGAAATATGGATCCCAGGTTACAACCTATACAGATGTGACAGAGTGAACAGGCAAAAGGGGGGGGGTTGGCCTGTACATTGCAGAGTCACTTGTTTGCACAGAACTGCTAAATGCCTCAAATGATGTAGTGGAAGTTTTAGCAGTAAAGGTCGAGAACCAAAACCTAGTCATTGTGGTAGTCTACAAGCCTCCGGATGCAACATCCCAGCAATTCCAGGAACAGCTGTTAAAAATTGACCACTGTCTGGAAAACCTTCCAGCTCCTGCACCCAACATCTTGCTCCTGGGGGATTTCAACTTAAGGCACCTAAAATGGAGGAATATAGCAAATAATATTGTTGCAGTAATAACACCAGGAGGCAGCTCTGATGAAAACTCACACTCACGCGAGCTTTTAAATCTCTGCACAAAATTCAATTTAAACCAGCAAATAATAGAGCCTACTAGACTGGAGAATACACTAGACCTCATCTTCACTAACAATGATGATCTGATAAGAAATGTCACCATATCAAAAACAATATACTCAGATCACAACATAATTGAGGTTCAGTCATGTATGCGTGGAGCCCCAGACCGACATAATGAGATTAGTCACGAGGGAGCATTCACCAAATTCAACTTCAATAACAAAAACATAAAGTGGGACCAAGTAAACCAAGTCCTAACCGATATAAGCTGGGAAGATATACTAAGCAACACAGACCCCAACTTATGCCTAGAACAGATTAACTCGGTGGCACTCGATGTATGCACAAGGCTTATTCCTCTAAGAAAAAGGAGGAGTAGATGTAAAACAGAAAGAGACAGGCGCTCCCTTTACAGGCGACGGAAAAGAATAACAGAGCGGCTAAAAGAGGTCAATATATCTGAAATGCGTAGGGAGACACTGGTCAGAGAAATAGCAAGCATCGAACTTAAGCTAAAAGAATCCTTTAGGAGTCAGGAATCGCGGGAAGAACTAAAAGCCATAAATGAAATCGAAAGAAACCCAAAGTATTTCTTCTCCTATGCCAAATCAAAATCGAGAACAACGTCCAGTATTGGGCCCCTACTTAAACAAGATGGGTCCTACACAGATGACAGCAAGGAAATGAGTGAGCTACTCAAGTCCCAATATGACTCAGTTTTTAGCAAGCCGCTAACCTTACTGAGAGTCGAAGATCAAAATGAATTTTTTATGAGAGAGCCACAAAATTTGATTAACACAAGCCTATCCGATGTTATCCTGACGCCAAATGACTTCGAACAGGCGATAAATGACATGCCCATGCACTCTGCCCCAGGGCCAGACTCATGGAACTCCGTGTTCATCAAGAACTGCAAGAAGCCCCTATCACGAGCCTTTTCCATCCTATGGAGAGGGAGCATGGACACGGGGGTCGTCCCACAGTTACTAAAAACAACAGACATAGCCCCACTCCACAAAGGGGGCAGTAAAGCAACAGCAAACAACTACAGACCAATAGCACTAACATCCCATATCATAAAAATCTTCGAAAGGGTCCTAAGAAGCAAGATCACCACCCATCTAGAAACCCATCAGTTACACAACCCAGGGCAACATGGGTTTAGAACAGGTCGCTCCTGTCTGTCTCAACTATTGGATCACTACGACAAGGTCCTAAATGCACTAGAAGACAAAATGAATGCAGATGTAATATATACAGACTTTGCAAAAGCCTTCGACAAGTGTGACTATGGAGTAATAGCGCACATAATGCGTGCTAAAGGAATAACAGGAATAGTCGGTCGATGGATCTATAATTTCCTCACTAACAGAACACAGAGTAGTCGTCAACAGAGTAAAGTCCGAGGCAGCTACGGTGAAAAGCTCTGTTCCACAAGGCACAGTACTCGCTCCCATCTTGTTCTTCATCCTCATATCCGACATAGACAAGGATGTCAGCCACAGCACCATGTCTTCCTTTGCAGATGACACCCGAATCTGCATGACAGTGTCTTCCATTGCAGACACTGCAAGGGTCCAGGCGGACATCAACCAAATCTTTCAGTGGGCTGCAGAAAACAATATGAAGTTCAACGATGAGAAATTTCAATTACTCAGATATGGTAAACACGAGGAAATTAAATCTTCATCAGAGTACAAAACAAATTCTGGCCACAAAATAGAGCGAAACACCAACGTCAAAGACCTGGGAGTGATCATGTCGGAGGATCTCACCTTCAAGGACCATAACATTGTATCAATCGCATCTGCTAGAAAAATGACAGGATGGATAATGAGAACCTTCAAAACTAGGGAGGCCAAGCCCATGATGACACTCTTCAGGTCACTTGTTCTATCTAGGCTGGAATATTGCTGCACACTAACAGCACCTTTCAAGGCAGGTGAAATTGCTGACCTAGAAAATGTACAGAGAACCTTCACGGAGCGCATAACGGAGATAAAACACCTCAATTACTGGGAGCGCTTGAGGTTCCTAAACCTGTATTCCCTGGAATGCAGGCAGGAGAGATACATGATTATATACACCTGGAAAATCCTAGAGGGACTAGTACCGAACTTGCACACGAAAATCACTCACTACGAAAGCAAAAGACTTGGCAGACGATGCACCATCCCCCCAATGAAAAGCAGGGGTGTCACTAGCACGTTAAGAGACCATACAATAAGTGTCAGGGTCCCGAGACTGTTCAACTGCCTCCCAGCATACATAAGGGGGATTACCAACAGACCCCTGGCAGTCTTCAAGCTGGCACTGGACAAGCACCTAAAGTCGGTTCCTGACCAGCCAGGCTATGGCTCGTACGTTGGTTTGCATGCAGCCAGCAGCAACAGCCTGGTTGATCAGGCTCTGATCCACCAGGAGGCCTGGTCACAGACCGGGCCGTGGGGGCATTGACCCCCGGAACTCTCTCCAGGTAAACTCCAGGTATCCAAGCACGTTAGGAAACTAGGAAAAGTGCAAAGGTTTGCAGCAAGACAAGTCCCGCAGCTAAGGGGTATGTCCTACAAGGAGAGGTTAAGGAAAATTGACCTAATGGCACGAAGACAGGAGAGATGGGGGGATATGATAACAACATATAAAATACTGAGAGAAATCGACAAGGTGGACAGAGACAGGATGCTCCAGAGATGGGACACAGCAACAAGGGGTCACAGTTGTAAGCTGAAGACTCAGATGAATCACAGGGATGTTAGGATGCATTTCTTCAGTCACAGAGTTGTCAGGAAGTGGAGTAGTCTGCAAAGTGAAGTAGTGGAGGCAGGATCCATACATAGCTTTAAGAAGAGGTATGATAAAGCTCACGGAGCAGGACAAGTGGCCTAGTAGCAACCAGTGAAGAGGCAGGGCCAGGAGCTGTGACTCAACCCATGCAACCACAACTCGGTGAGTATATGCACTCGGGTAATGAACCATATGCAATTCCAAGGGGATGGAGTACATCCCAGAGTACATCCCATGGCCCTACATCTAGAATAGACAGTGAAAGTGATGATGTGGCTACAATTGGGTGGATAGACCACATGTGTCAGCAGGTTGTGGTGGTACCACGGGCATGCAGCACCTGCCCAGGCTGGGACCCAAGCCACTGACTCAGCAGGTCTAGGACAAAGTGCATCTGGGATTGGCAGCAAAATCCCAAATTTGTTGTTAATCCCCATCAGTCTGATGACACTTAAAGTGGATTCCTGCCATCTTTTACCCTTGGAAGCACTGCAAGGGAACTGCAATTCTTTGAATTATTCTTTGACCAGCCTTGGATGGAAAATATTGTCAGGGAAAAATAACAAATATTTTGACTACACCATGGCAAATATAATGATATCACCACAATCAAGACTACACCAGTGGAAGGAGACAACTGTGACTGAAACGTATTTGTTTTTTGCAACAATAATGGTTATGCCTCATGTCAATAAGCATAATATAAAATCATACTGGTTCACAGTTCAGTAACACACCACTGTGTATGACAGACTACAGCAGTTCTAAGAACATGTCCAGTGGCTGTACATATGTAAATACAGTGGAACCCCTGGATTTCATACTTAATCCGTTCCAGAAAGTCGGTCTAAATCCAAAACGTACGAAAACCGAAATAATATTTCCCATAAGAAATAATGTAAATATAATTAATCCGTTTCACACACCCAAAAGTATTAACAAAAAATACACTTTATAGAAAATAACTATAGTTTTACATACAGAAAACGATGGGAAATAAATATAAAGGACTAATGAAATGGATAAATTAACATTTAACCCTTTCAGGGTCCAAGGCCAAAATCTGAAGTGGTGCCCCAGTGTCCAAGAATTTAAAAAAAAAAAATTGTTATTTTTTCTTATGAAATGGTAGAGAATCTTTTTGTGAATGTAATAAAACAAAAAGTACGAAATTTGATGGAAAATTGACGAAATTATGCTCTCGTGAATTTTGATGTGTCAGCGATATTTACGAATCGGCGATTTTGCCGACTTTGACTCCCATTTTAGGCCAATTACATTATTCCAGTCGACCAAATTCTCAGCTATTTCACTAGTATTACTTCTATTCTATCGATTGAGCACAAGAAATCGCCAGGTCAACTGTTTCAACTACAAAATAAAGTGACCGGAAATTGGTAATTTGGCCAATTTAACACAAAGTTCAAAATATTCCAATTTCAAAATAGGGTCCAGAATAAACAATGTAGGTATTCCTGGCACTAAACTAACATTTCCTCTGTTCATTAGTTATATTTTGAGGCTTCACAAATAAATTCCATTTTGATTTTTTATTCACATAATGAATTTTTATTCACACCAAAAAATAGAAGATTTACTGTTATGCAATATTGTAATAATTGTATAAATATCATCACCACATTTGTGAATGTATATTAGACCCACCAGCTGGCGTGTATTAGACGTGTGAGGTCGTTTGTTTACTCTTGAACATCGGCAAAAATTTAACATTTCCGCCACTTTGAGCTCAATTTCAAGCCATTTCCAGTGCTAACACCAATCAAAATTATCTCTATTTCTGTAATATGTCTTCCATTCTATCAAATGAGACCAAGAAATCACAAATACAACTATAAAAAACATACGAAAAAACACTGCAAAGTTGCTGTTTTAATCGAAAATCATGGTCTCAGTTTTTTTTCTCTCATTATACACAGTGTGCTGCAGGATTTGTTTTATGTGGTGCACACATACCACATAGATGTATTCTCTCATATCTAGGCCCAAATTTACCACTCACAGTTTATCAGAGTGAGCTGAGCTCATGACGTAGATCTACGGTTTGGACCCTGAACGTAAAGCCGTTGATCTATGAGATGGACCCTGAAAGGGTTAAATCACTTTTACCTTTATTGACAAGTCTTGTTGGCATATGGAAGACAGTGAGGATGGGAGAGGGAGGAGAGTTTATTGTTTGGATACAGGAGAAAATGCTTGGATGAGGATAATATCAACTCTATGGTTTATTTATCTATCACATAATAAACAATATTAATAACATATACTCTAGAATGAATACAATATGTCATTATGTTTGCGATTAGTGGTGGCTGCAGAAGCTGCCATTCTCTCTCCTGCTGTGACTACGTATCTTCCCATTACAGTGGAACCTCAAATATCGAACTTTCTTCGGTACAGAAGGCTGTTCGAGTGCCTTTACCGAATGAATTTATTCCCATCAGGAATAATGTAAATTAGATTAGTCCATTTCAGACCCTCAAAAATACACTTTTAAAAGCACTTACAAAAATACACTTACATAATTGGTCGTGTTGGGAGCTGTTCGATTTTTGAGGTTCCACTGTATTATAAGAGAAAATGAAATGTTTGTGAGGCTAACTGCACTACATCACAGTTTCATAGGGAAAACACTGAAGCAATGTAAGTAATTTATAAATAGGAAATATTGTATAAAAACATAATAGAAAATGTAAAGCAATAAAGTGGTTATTGTATGTATACTATAGTACACCCTTACCTTGGAGGAGATGCTGGCAGAGGTTTAGGGTGGTGGAAGATAGCACAGGGCAGCATATGTTAAAAGTGGCCCTATAAACCTCCAGCAACATTGGAGGAGCTAGTTTCGTGTCGTCCTTTTTCTATCGCTTAATCACTAAACTTACTTGCTACACTCTTAATGCTACACTTTATCGCTGGCTGGTGCTATAGCCTTTATAGACTCCTCCTGCTTTAGTATCGTACATATCATAGAATCACTGAAGAATTCTATCGTGTTTCTCACCTTCTTTACCATAGGGCTGGCACTAGGAACTTTCTTTGGGCCCACGGTGGCTTATTTTGCAGTCGTAATCAATAAACAAGCACAAAAATTGCGAAATGTTTCGGATGAATGCTCACTCAACCAGTGACAGAGCCAGATTGCCCTTTTCTTCCATACCGGGTGGACGCATACAATTTCTGGATGGAGGTATGAAATCAGGACCAAAATTTTGCCCCAAAAAGTGGTCTAAATCCGAATTGTACAATATGCAGACTGTACGAAAACCGGAGTTCCATTGTACAGTGGACCCTTGCCTAACGTTGGCATCACATAACGTTAAATCCGCCTAGTGATACATTTTAATGCTAAAATTTTGCCTCGCCTAGCGCTAAAAAACTCGCTCAACGTGATTCGTCCGAGACGCGTCCATGTGCGGCCTGAGCCAGCCTCACTTGTTCCACCGGTGGCACTGTTTACAAGCCAGCCTCCACGGTCACATTAACCCTTTGACTGTCGCAACCCCCAATCCTGAGGTGTCTCCTGGTGTCGCAAAATTTAAAAAAAAAAAAAAAATTATTTTTTCTTATGAAATGATAGAGAATCTTTTCCCGATTGTAATGACACCAAAAAAACGAAATTTGATGGAAAACTGACGGAATTATGCTCTCGCGAAGTTAGCGACCTCGGCGCTGTTTACAAATCGGCGATTTCGCCCACTTTGAGCCCTATTTTCGGCTAATTCCATTGTTCCAGTCGCCAAAACTCATAGCTATTTCTTTAGAACTTCATTTTTTCTATCGATTGAATACAAGAAACTGCCCATTTACTGATTTCAACTACCTAATAATGTGGTCAGAAATTTGCAATTTGGCCAATTTCACGAAAACTAAAAAATATGACAATTTCAAAATAAGGTCCAGAATGAACAATGCAGACATTCCTGGCTCTAAAATAACATTTTCTTTGTTCATCAGTCACGTCTCCAGGCCCTTCTGATATTACTCTTGCTTTCTATTTTGAATTTTTATTCAAACAAAAAATATTAGACTTACTATTATGCAGACTACTGCAATGCTGTAATAACTGTATAAATAACATCAACCCATTCATGACTGCATATTAGAATGGCTAGTTGGACATTTATTGGACAATGGCATCATTTGTTTACTTTTGAACATTGGCAAAAATCAAACATTTCCCCTAATTTGAGCTCCATTTCTAGGTTCTTTTTATAGTAAAATCAATCAAAATCACCTCTATTTCTGTAATATGTTTTCCATTCTATCAAATGAGACCAAGAAAACGATAATACAACCATAAATACTATGCGAAAATAGACCACAAAGTCGGCATTTTAATTAAAAAAAACGGTCGGAGTTTTTTTTTTTTCTCATTATGCACTGCGTGCTCCAGGATTTTTTTTATATGGTGCACCCTGACCACACAGACCCATTCTCTCACATGTGGGCCTACCAGCTTTCTCCTGCTTGATTTGAAGCCGCTAGAATTTGAGTATATATACGTCAAACACGGCACCTCGTAAAACGTATATATACGGCCGCGACAGTCAAAGGGTTAAAGCATACAATCGGAACATTTCGTATTATTACAGCATTTTTAGTGATTTCACCTGCAAAATAAGTGACCATGGGCCCCAAGGAAGCTTCTAGTGCCAACCCTACAGCAAAAAGGGTGAGAATTACTATGGATATGAAGAAAGAGATCATTGCTAAGTGTGAAACTGGAGTGCGTGTCTCCGAGCTGGCCAGGTTGTATAGTATACCCCAATCAACCATCGCTACTATTGTGGCCAATAAAACAGCAATCAAGGAAGCTGTTCTTGCCAAAGGTGCAACTTTGTTTTCGAAACAGAGATCGCAAGTGATAGAAGATGTTGAGAAACTGTTACTGGTGTGGATAAACGAAAAACAGATAGCAGGAGATAGCATCTCTCAAGCGATCATAAGTGAAAAGGCTAGGAAGTTGCATCAGGATTTAACCCTTTCAGGGTCCGTCCCGTAGATCTACGGCTTCACGTTGAGTGTCCAAACCGTAGATCTATGCCAAAATTCTAGCGCCGTCAAATTTAGCGCGAAAGCGCTCATAGGCCTACATGTGAGAGAACGGGTCTGCGTGGTGGGTGGGCGCCATAAACAAAAAATCTAGGCGCCCGCATAGCATTGTGGGAACGCTGGCTCAGTTACCCTTGTTCACCATGCCTCGTCGCAAGTCAGCTCTCACTCCCCGGAAAATTGGGACTCTCCTCTTCCTATCTGATAGTTCTGACACTGATGGAAGTGGAAATGAAGACGAATTCTACGGCTTTGATCAGTTAGTGACCGAAAGGAATGACCAGGATATCGATAATAGTGCAGAAAACCCTGACGATCCTCAACCTTCTACCTCTGGTGTGGGCACTCGTGACTCACGGTCGGTTGTGCCTCAACGCAAGAGAAAACTAATATTTTTGCATGGCCAGACCTCTGACTTCAGTAATGATGATGATAGTGACGTGGATTGTGATTTTATTGCGCTCGACGATCATTCGAGTAGTGATAGTGAGGAATCATATTCACCAGTGAAGCGTCGGTATGTTCACCGCCGCATGCGCTCGGGTAGTGTACCCTATGCTGTGCCCAGGGGACGGAGTACATCCTGGAGTGCATCCCGGAGTACATCTCGGAGTACATCCCGCAGTACATCCCGCAGTACATCCCGTGGCCCTACACCAGTTTTAGGTAGTGATAGTGAGGATGATGTGGCTACACTTGGCATGGATAGACCACAGGCATCAGTGGATGGTGGTAGTGGTGATGGTAGTGGCACCGCCATGCGTGACTCACCAGCCCACGCTGGGACCCACGCTGCTGGCTCGTCAGTTCAAGGACAAAGCGGAGCATCAGCCACCAGCCCACCCCACCACAACCACCCGCACAACCAGCCTATGATGTCCAGTATCCACCAGCAAACCGTATGTGGGATTGGCAGCAAAATCCCAATTTTGTTCCCAAGCCTCACCACTTTGATGACTCTCAAAGTGGAATTCTACCTACTTGTCCCCTTGGAACCACGGCCAATGAATTGGAATTCTTTGAATTATTCTTTGACCAGCCATTGATGGAAATTATTGTCAGGGAAAGTAATAAGTATTTTGAGTACACCATGGCAAATATGATCATATCACCACAGTCAAGACTACACAGGTGGAAAGAGATGACTGTTGCAGAAATGTATTTGCTTTTTGCAACAATAATGCTTATGCTTCATGTCTATAAGCATAATATAAAAGCATACTGGTCCACAGATTGGCTAATTTCTACCCCGGTCTTCAGCGAAATCATCCCAGTGAACAGGTTTAGCTTACTCTTACGTATGCTGCACTTCTCTGACAAAACCAGGCCTGACAGAAGTGACAGGTTATATAAGATTAGAAATGTTTTCATGTATCTCAAACAAAAGTTCAGCATATACTTTTATCCATTCAAGAATGTTGTAATTGACGAGTCTTTGATTTTGTTCAAAGGTAGACTGTCATTCAAGCAGTATATACCGAGCAAGAGGAAACGCTTTGGTATAAAACTGTTTGTACTCTGTGACTGTGACAGTGGCCTGGTGTTGGATATTGTTGTATACATGGGAAGTAAAACATTGAAAGATACCAAGATGTTATTGGGTATCTCAGGTGACGTAGTGAGAAACATGATGGCACCTTATCTTGGTAAGGGGCATACATTATATACCGATAACTGGTACACAAGCCCATTACTCAGTGATTTCATGCGAGTGAACAAGACAGATGTGTGTGGCACAGTGCGTTCTAATCGTAAACATATGCCCAGGCTCAACGCAGGTGCTCGTGGTGATGACGTGCAGGTGTTTACTGCCAATGACATCATGGCATTACGGTGGCATGACAAACGAGATGTCACATTGTTGACAACCATTCACCGTAATGAAATGCAAGACAGTGGCAAAGTTGATCGAGTGACTAATGAACGTATTCGAAAACCAGTGACAGTGATTGATTATACACAAAACATGCGCTTGGTTGACAAATGTGACATGCAGATTGGTTTTGTTGACTGTGTTCGTAAGAGTTACAAGTGGTACATGAAACTTTTCTTCCATCTCATGGACATTTCAATGCTCAATGCATATAATATGTACCAAATAAAGACTGGCAACAGACCACCGTATGGTGAATTTTGTTTGTCTGTTGTCAGACAACTCATAATGAAGTACCAGGTAAGAACACCTGCTATACAACAAGGTCCTCGAATTACTCAGGATATACCCAAGCGTTTGAGGAGGGAAGGTGATCATTTCATAATACAGCTTCCTTCAACTCAGAAGAAATTTGCTCAGAAGAGATGCATCGTCTGTGCACAAACAAAACGACGGCAACAAAGACGCAAAGACACTCGGTTTATGTGTGAGGAATGTAAGGTGCCTCTGTGCATGGTGCCTTGTTTCAAGGAGTTCCACAAGCTCCAGCAGTTCTAAAACCATGTCCAGTGATTGTAAATATGTAAATATATGATAGAACATTAGTATTATACAAGATTTGTGCATGTTTATTGTAATAAAAAACAGTGGTAAACAATAATATGATAATAACTTTAGTGCGGTTATTGTGTTCAATACAGTGAGTTTATATATATACATTATACACAATATTGGTCTCTCAGGCCCCAAATGTTAGTAGGAAAAGAAAAAAATTGGAAAAGAAAAGAAAAAACTATAAAAACCGCTAAATAATGTAATGAGCGTATGTGGAATTCGTCGATGTTGCCGCCACCACATCATTTTGGACAAACTTCTTGGCACTGTATCTCGGTAAGTACTGATCAGAAATTTTTTTTTTGTCTTATTACCTTCACAAAAATATGCTCTTTAATTCTGTAAGAAAAATAATTTTTTTTTTTTCAAAATTTCTTGGACACTGGAGCACCACTTCAGATTTTGGCCTTGGACCCAGAAGGGGTTAATTAGAAAAATGCCTGCAACTAGTGATGATATGAGTGAATTTAAGGCCAGCAAAGGTTGGTTTGAGAGATTTAAGAAGCATAGTGGCATACATAGTGTGATAAGGCATGGTGAGGCTGCCAGTTCGGACCACAAAGCAGCTGAAAAGTATGTGCATGAATTCAAGGAGTACATAGACAGTGGAGAACTGAAACCTAAACAAGTGTTTAATTGTGACGAAACAGGCCTGTTTTGGAAGAAAATGCCAAGCAGGACCTACATTACTCAGGAGGAAAAGGCACTCCCAGGACATAAGCCTATGAAAGACAGGCTTACTCTGTTAATGTGTGCCAATGCTAGTGGCGATTGCAAAGTGAAGCCTTTATTGGTGTATCACTCTGAAACTCCCAGAGCGTTCAGGCAAAAGAATATCCTCAGGGCTAATTTGTGTGTCCTCTGGAGGGCACACAGTAAGGCATGGGTCACTAGGGACTTTTTCTATGACTGGTTACACCATGCATTTGCTCCCACTGTGAAAAATTACCTAATTGAAAATAAATTAGACCTTAAGTGCCTCCTGGTATTAGACAATGCCCCTGGTCATCCTACAGACTTGGCAGAGCGACTTTGTGGGGACATGAGCTTCATTAAAGTCAAGTTTTTGCCTCCTAATACCACTCCTCTCCTGCAGCCCAAGGACCAGCAGGTCATTGCAAACTTCAAAAAACTGTGCACAAAAGCTGTTTGAAAGGTGTTTTGTAGTGACCTCAGAAACTCAATTGACTCTAAGAGAGTTTTGGAGAGATCACTTTAATATCCTCAACTATGTAAACCTTATAGGTAAGGACCTTGAACTCTGCTTGGATGAAACTGTGGCCAGAATGTGTAGACAAAAGGGATTTTGAAGGATTTGAGGCTAACCCTGAGAAGCGTATGCCAGTTGAGGAATCAACTGTGGCATTGGGGAAGTCCTTGGGGTTGGAGGTTAGTGGGGAGGATGTGGAAGAGTTGGTGGAGGAGGACAATGAAGAACTAACCACTGATTAGCTGCAAGAACATCTTCAACAGCAAGAGGCCAGACCTGAGGAAACTGCTTCGGAGGAGGGGAGAGAGAAATTGAAGAAGTTGCCTACTTCAAAGATTAAGGAAATATGTGCAATGTGGCTTAAAGTGCAAACCTTTATGGATGAAAATCACCTTCAGACAGCTATTGCAAGCCGTGCTGGTGACTATTACACTGACAATGTTGTGAAACACTTTAGGAAAGTCATAAAGGAACAAGAGGTACAGACCTCTATGGACAGATATGTTGTGCGACAGAAGTCCAGTGACTCTGAAGCTGGTCCTAGCGGCATTAAAAGAAGAAGGGAAGTAACCCCGGAAAAGGACTTGACACCTCAAGTCCTAATGGAAGGGGATTCCCCTTCTAAACACTAAGACCATCAACACTCTCCCCTCCTCCCATCCCATCAGTCATCACCAGATCTTCAATGAAGGTAAGTGTCATGTAACTGTGCATGTCTTCTTCAGTTTGTGTGTATTAAACTTAATATTTCATGTGGTAAAAGTTTTTTTTTTTCATACTTTTGGGTGTTTTGAATGGATTAATTTGATTTCCATTATTTCTTATGGGGAAAATTCATTCGCCTAGCGATAATTTCGCCTAACATTGAGCTCTCAGGAACGGATTAACAGCGTTATGCGAGGGTCCACTGTATATACAATACAATACAATTTTTATTTCTTTGCAAGTTTACATTGAGATTCTTTAGTTACAATGAGTTGCAGGCAGAGAGAGCCACTATCATGCCATGGCTAATATGCAACATTTTTTAATGTATTTTGTTGTAAACAAGTTTTGTAAACAATATAATGATGAAAATACAGTGGACCCCCGAGTTTTGTGATTAATCCATTCCAGAGAGCCTGCCAAAAGTCGAAATTGCCGAATGGCAAAACCATTTTCCCCATAAGAAATAATGGAAATAAAATTAATCCGTTCCAGACACCCAAAAAATTAAAATAAAATATTTTTTTTCAAATTAAATGAAGATTTACATACTGAAAACAATGAGAAATCAAGTACATGCATATAAAAAACAATAATAACATTACACTTACCTTTACTGAAGACTTCTGGGTGAATGGAAGACGGGAGGAGGGGATAGGAGGAAGGTGTACACTATTGCTTGGAAGGAGAATCTCCTTCCATTAGGACTTCAAGTACGAAGTCCTTATCTGGGGTTATTTCCCTTCTTTGTTTTTTAAAGACACTGGCACTGGGAACAACTTGAGAGTCACTGGAACCCTGTCGCACAAAATATCTGTCCAGAAAGATCTGTTTCTGGTGTTTCTTTAAGATTTGTCTGAAGTGGGACACAACACTGTCATTGTACATGTTGCCAATATGGCCTGCAACAGCTTTGTTAGGGTGAAGTTCATCCATAAATGTTTGCACTTCAGTCCACTTTGCACAAATGTCCTTAATCTGTTTTTCGGTAATCCACACCAACAATAACCTCTCCACTTCTTTGAGGATTTGTGACCTCCTTTTTGTCAGCATATCTACCCCTTTTGCAACAACAGCACACTTTATTTCCTTTCCTTTCGCCACGATCGAAGTGATGGTTGAATGGGGTTTGCCCTACATCCTGGCAAGCTCTGTAACACGCACTCCACTCTCATATATTTCAATGATTTCCTTCTTGAATTCGATCCGGTTCCTCACTTTCTTTACCAAAGGGCTTGCACTAGCTTTCCTTGGGCCCATGGTGACTTATTTAGCAGTTGCAATCCTAAAAAACAATGGATTATTACGTATGAACCCGCGGGGTGATGGTCATGTGTTGGTAAACAATGGCACACTGAGCATGAATGGTGTGGGAGACTGGCTTTGTGTACGCAGTGACGGGTGGGTGGGTACCGGACGGTTGCCGAATCACGAGTCTAATCACGAAACGCGAAGCCAAATTTTGCTGAAAAAACTTGCCGAAAGTCAGATTTCACGAAAGTCGATGCTGCCGAAACTCGAGGGTCCACTGTATTAGTGTGGTTATTGTGTTGAATACAACAAGTGTATATATATACATTATGCATTATATTGGTCTCACAGGCCACAAACATTATTGGAAAGCAAAAATATAAGAAAAGAAAAAAGTAACATAAAAGTAAAATAAAAATAATCGTGACTTTAACCCTTTGACTGTTTCCGACGTATAAATACGTCTTACGAGCCAATGTTTCTGACGTATTTATACGCATAAATTCTAGCAGCTTCAAATCAAGCAGGAGAAAGCTGGTAGGCCCACATGTGAGAGAATGGGTCTCCATGGTCAGTGTGCACCATATAAAAAAAATCGGGGAGCCAGTGGTGCATTGTGGGAATGCCATTTCAGTTGTCCTTTTTCAGCATGTCTAGCGGTAAGAAATATGTGATTCCCTAGCAAATCTGGGACTCTTCTCTTCCCAAGTGATGCTCTAGCACAGATGGAAGTGTCAGTGAAGATCAATTTCATGATTTGGAGGAGTTTGAGACCAAAAGCAATGGAGGAGGAGGAGGGGAAGGAGGGGAGGAAGAGGAGGAGGAGGGAAGGAAGAGGAGGAGGAGGGAAGGAAGAGGAGGAGGAGGAGAAGGAGAAGAGGAGGAGGAGGAAGAAGAAGATGTAATAATATTGTTCCCTTGAAGCAAGAAAAAAAAAAGTCCACCCCATGACAGTGACAAGATAAGGGGAGATAACATCTGATAAGAGCTGACTTTGATGAGCGTAAAGGAGGGTAATATTACATGACCATCTCCCTCCCTTTGTTTTTGCTGGTACACAAACATTTCTGTCTGTCTATTTGTCTGTCTGTCAAGCTCCCTGTCTGTCCATCTAGCTCTCTGTCTCAGAGAGAGCCACAAGACTGTGTCATCACGTTTACTCACATCTTCAAGCAGAGTATAGCACTTTGTCTGGATTTCTTGGGTTATCCTAGGTAATTTACACTATGTATACTTGTATTTATGTGTACCTGTGAGACAGAGATAGGCAGACAGATAGAAAGAGAGACAGATTGAAAGATATAGAATGAGGGAGAAAGATAATTAGATAGAATGGAGGAGGGGAAGCAGCGTCCGACCCCATTGTTTTGACAGGAGGTAGGGGGTGTGAGTAATGAGACAATATGTCACTTTGACAGCTGCCGACTTCTGACTCAAAACAATTATAAGCCACACACTCGCACACAAGACAAGGAGGAGGAGGAGAAGGAGGAGAAGGAGAAGGAGGAGAAGGAGGAGGAGAAGGAGGAGAAGTAGAAGTAGAAGTAGAAGGAGAAGGAGAAGGAGGAGGAGAAGGAGGAGGAGGAGGAAGAGGAAGAGGAAGAGGAGGAGGAGGAGGAGGAGGAGGAGGAGGAGGAGAAGGAGGAGGAGGAGGAGGAGGAGGAGGAGGAGGAGGAGGAGGAGGAGAAGGAGGAGGAGAAGGAGGAGGAGGAGAAGGAGGAGGAGAAGGAGGAGGAGAAGGAGGAGGAGGAGAAGGAGGAGGAGAAGGAGGAGGAGGAGGAGGAGGAGGAGGAGGAGGAGAAGGAGGAGGAGGAGAAGGAGGAGGAGAAGGAGAAGGAGGAGGAGGAGGAGGAGGAGGAGAAGGAGGAGGAGGAGAAGGAGGAGGAGAAGGAGGAGGAGGAGGAGAAGGAGGAGGAGAAGGAGGAGGAGGAGGAGGAGAAGGAGGAGGAGAAGGAGGAGGAGAAGGAGGAGGAGGAGGAGAAGGAGGAGGAGGAGGAGGAAAAGGAGGAGGAGGAGAAGGAGGAGGAGGAGAAGGAGGAGGAGGAGGAGGAGGAGGAGGAGGAGGAGGAGGAGGAGGAGGAGGAGGAGGAGGAGGAGGAGGAGGAGAAGGAGCAGGAGGAGAAGGAGGAGGAGGAGGAGGAGGAGAAGGAGGAGGAGGAGAAGGAGGAGGAGGAGGAGAAGGAGGAGGAGGAGGAGGAGGAGGAGGAGGAGGAGAAGGAGGAGGAGGAGAAGGAGGAGGAGGAGGAGAAGGAGGAGGAGGAGAAGGAGGAGGAGGAGGAGAAGGAGGAGGAGGAGAAGGAGGAGGACGAGAAGGAGGAGGAGAAGAAGGAGGAGGAGAAGAAGGAGGAGGAGAAGAAGGAGAAGAAGGAGGAGGAGGAGGAAGGAGGAGGAGGAAGGAGGAGGAGGAGGAAGGAGGAGGAGGAGGAGGACGGAGGAGGAGGAGGAAGGAGGAGGAGGAGGCAGGAGGAGGAGGAGGAGGAGGAGGAGGAAGGAGGAGGAGGAAGGAGGAAGGAGGAAGGAGGAGAGGAAGGAGGAGGAAGGAGGAAGGAGGAGGAGGAGGAAGGAGGAGGAGGAGGAAGGAGGAAGGAGGAGGAGGAGGAGGAAGGAGGAAGGAGGAAGGAGGGAGGATGAGGATGAGGATGAGGATGAGGATGAGGATGAGGATGAGGATGATGATGATGATGTTTGTTTGTTTGTTTTTGTAAACAAGTTTTGTAAACAATATATTGATAATTATGTTTGTGTGCTTATTGTGTTGTATACAACGAGTGTATATATATACATTGCACCTTACTTTGGTCTCATAGGCCACATAAGTTATGTGAAAAAATAAAATAGTGAAAAAAACAAAAAACCTTCAAATACAAGTAAACTAAAGTTTACCGGGTGAGCAGCAGTCGCCGCTGTTGCCATACGCAGCTCATTTTCTGCAAACTTCACGGCTCTATATCTCGGTAAGTACCGATGGCAAAAATTTTTTTTTTGGACTAAAACACTCAGAAAAATAATCTTAACATTTTCATAAGAAAAAATAATTTTTTTTTTTTTGAATATTTGGCGACATAGAATGACAGTTTCAGAGAGGGGCCTGAAACAGTCAAAGGGTTAAGGAAGTTGCCGATGTTGCCGCCACCCGGTCATTCAGGGTTAGTTTCATGCCTCTATATCTTGGTAAGTACTGATCTAAATTTTTTTGCTTTTGTTTTATTACCTCTAGAAAAATATTATCATTAATTCTATAAGTTTTTTTTTTTTTTTTTTTTTTACAAAAATTCTTGGACCCTGGCTGTCACTCTGAGATTTGGCTTCTGAACCCTCAAGGGTTAACAGCACGATTTCCAGCAGCTGCTTCCTGGTAATCCCTTCGGGGTGCTGTCTCAAGTGTGCACAGGGGTTGTTGATTAACAAGCAAGTTATTCATACAATTTGTCAAAAAGGAGCGTATATCCAGCATTTCACTATCTGAAATGCGTAGTGGTACTCACTTGGTTTTGGGTGAATCGCCCGCACTTCACAAGATTTATTGGTAACTCAGTCAAGTCTCACCTCTACCTATCATCTGCAGCTAACGTAAGAAGACGTGGGTGTGACTGAACTTACCTGAGTATTGTAACTGACCCAATTTCCCATAGACTGTGGTAGGGGAAGTATATCCCAGTATTGATGTCTTGAGTAGGTTGCTGCTGATGCGTAGTTATGTCCTCACTCGTTGATGGGGAGTCACTTTGGTCATTCATTACGTGATAAGGTGATATCTTGTCCCTTTGTTCATAACACCTGAGTGCATACCGCAACACAAGCTTTTGCACTTTGTCGGGATTGTACAGTGGATTATACACTCGTGTTACTTTTTAACACTAGTGTTCCTAGTGAAGACTGACAGTATTTCAGAGTTTACCACACAAAGTTATTATTTTCTTTGTTCTCAGCAGGAAATAAGTGACGTGTTCACACACTGATGTTTGAATTCAACCCAGCTTGTAGCCCTGACCAACGCCCACCAGTTCATCGTCAACACAAAAGAAATGCAGAGTTCAGCTTTATATACCTTCCTGGCTACACTTTGCAACAAGGAATAACACAAGAAGGTTGTTTCCTTGTTGTTTAGCTGTATACTAGAAGTCATAATGTCCCAGACTTGTAGACCAAGTGGGGCACAGGTTTTCTTTCAATTTTCCTGCATGGGGAAAAAAGAGTAATTCCTCTCATTTAACCCTCATTGTGTAGTTGATCAGAAATTCTAGCATGGAGATGCCTGATACTCATGTGGTCCTAATAAAGCTGTTTGTGGGGAAGGAAGAGTCCACTAGGCCCTTCTAGGAAGGCTAAGTCCCTCAGAAGGCTGAAGGGGGGCTGAAAGATACCCCCCCCCCTTTTACTGGAGAATTTTCTCCACAAAAGTTGTTGCGCAAGGAAGGAAGAGTCCACTAGCCCTTGTGAGGGCCAAGTCTCTCAGAGGGCTGAGAGATACCCCCATTTACTAGAGAATTTTCTACACGGATTGGTATAACTCACAGAAAAACACTGTAGACTGCAATCAGAGATCCCGTTCTACACACTTTTGGGTAAGAGAGCTAATATTTGCATGGAGGACTGATGAGGTCATATTAGATTTGCTGATGAATGTTAAGTTTTTTAACCAAAAAAAGCTTAACCAGGCACATAATGAAACCAATAAGGTTGGGCCTACTTAACCCTTCCACTGTCGGTGCCATATAGATGCGGTATGAGCCAGTGCTGGTGACGTACTAATACGCCAAAATTCTAGCAGCTTCAAATCTAGCAGGAGAAAGCTAGTGCCTTCTTTGTAGAGCAAGAAATTATGATACTAAAAGAGCTAAACCTATAAGGTTTGTACAGGTCCTAATAAATAGGATGTAATAGGCTTGACCTGATAAGAGGGAAACACCAATTACTTGAATCAAGAACCCTTCATAAACACCAGGGCACTTCCACTGAATGATAAATAAACAATTACCAAAATTATGCTTTATTGAAATAAGTTCTTTCAAACAAAAAATTACATACCCATTTAACAAATACAAAAATTATACACTCTCTAATAATCACAAGTTTCAGTCAAAATAGTTCAGCAAATATTGTGTTTTCAAGATTTATAAACATCAATACTAAATTATTATTATTCTTATAATAAAACATAAGCTTAATCTGTTTGAATCACAGAATACAACAAACTAAAAAAAAAAAAAAAAAAAAAAAAAAAAACCTTAATATTAACAATGCTGTTAACTGTTATTCTTGGTAATATGTGTTAGTTATTTCTTGTGATCATACAGAAGGGAAGATGAGAGGTAGGTGGTGAAGATGGTAAAGAAGGAAAGAAAAAAGTGAGATAGCTGTGGGTTCATGCGATGGTCTACAGCAACGCAAAGAATGAACAAGGGGTCATGAAGTGCCTACTGAATAGGAGGTAACAATTATATTCATGGGAAAGCATTAAACCTATATGAATTATTCAACACCTGGGAATGAGAGGTAATTTTGATTTAAGGGGAAAGCAGATCCAATTACAAGACACTCAGTGGGGCCCCAACTTATGATGCTTCACAACGGGCAGCCCCAGAATTTCTGTACTGGGAAACTTCAGGGATGACAAACTGGAATGTTGAGAAAAGGTTTGGAGATTTGTTCTGAAGCAGCAGTATTATTACTATTTTAATTTGGCAAGATTTAGGTGGGTTAATGGAATCTTGGGTTTTGAAGCCTTCCCAGGCTCCCCTTAGCACTGCTGCTGCCCCATACTTAGGCCACTGGCATATTAGAATGAACAAATTTCTTATAAACAAAGATCTGCATATATGACTATTGCAAATATTAAAACAGATTTTAAATACATATTTTTTTCACAAAGTTTATTATTGTGTTTTATTTTATGCATGTATTGTCTAGAGAGCTCACACCACACTCAAACTATCATACCATTGCCTTCCAATACCCTTCCACCCCTATCCTGCCTTTCTCTTTCCTCATCCCACCCCATCTTTCTCTCTCTATCTCTGAGACAGTTCAGCTGCTGCTTGCACCAACACATCTGTAATGTACTGCATTAGAGCTCTTTTCTACTTATTATAATTTGTTTAATACTATATGAAAGAGAAAATGTAAAATATTGGATAAATATGCTTTCTTATAACATGAAATTAGATACAGAATATTATGGACTGGATATGTCATGGGTGTCTATACAAATAAGTTTCCATTTCATTAGTCCTTTATATTCATTTCTAATTTTCTGTATGTAAAACTATAGTTATTCTCTATAAAATGTATTTGTTGTTAATACTTTAGGGTGTCTGGAACAGATTAATTGGATTTACATTATTTATGGGAAATACTGCTTCAGTTTTCGTTGAATTCAGTTTTCGTCAGACTTTCTGGAAAGAATTAATCCGTAAACGGTCCAAACGTATATATACGTTTTTACCGCCGGTGCCCCAAACGTATATATACGTTTTATTTTTCCTGCTTTCAAATTTGGCACGATTGGCCCGAGATGCCTTGTCAGCATAGAATGGGTTCTAACACTCGGTGTGCACGGTATTAAAAAAATCTGGGACCACTTAGTGCCTTGTGGGAGCACCAGTTCAAATGAGCGCCAGCTAGAGCAAACACCTGGGATTCACTGATGTCGTGTAGTATTAACACTCCCATTTTAAGAGGAAAGTGATTTTGACCCCAAGTTTAGTGGCTTTGAGGTGGATGTGCCCACAAGTGGTCGAGGAAATATAAAAAAAAACTCGATAATAACCCATGTGCAATATTTGTGCAACACCCTTTCAGAATGTCTTATAACATATGCCCTAAGTAAAGAGAAACAATTCTGGTTGGCTAGCTGGCTGGCCAGCTGTTGGCGGCCTGGCTCTATCTCCATTTGTCTGTCTGTATCTATGTCTATCTGTCTCTATCGCTATCTGTCTCTTTGTCTATCTTTATGTCTGTCTCTGTATATCTCTTTCTATCTGTCTGTCTATCTCTGTCTCACAGGTACACAAATACAAGTATACATAGTGTAAATTACCTAGGATAACCCAAAATATCCAAACAAAGTGCTATACTCTGCTTGAAGATGCAAGTAAACGTGATGACTCAGTCTTGTGGCTCTCTGAGACAGAGCTAGATGGATAGACAGACATGTTTGTGTACCAGCAAAAACAAAGCAGGCCCTAATCTTTTCTTACCAAGTCTTATCACTGCACCCTTGTGAATGCTCATCAAACGTCAACTCTTATCAAATGTTATCTCATCTTATCACGTCACTGTCAGGGGTGGACTTTGTTTTTCATGCTTCAAGGGAGCTTATTATTTTATTATTACGTATTCTTCTTCTTCTTCTTCTCCTCCTCCTCATTATTATATACTTCCACATATCCAAAACATTGCTGGGACCTATAAATACTTTGTATATATTCAAAGACAACAGTAAATGACCAAGGCAGGTGTAAATGTCCACCTGTCAATGTGTTTGTGACAATGTGAGTACAATTTCAGTACCTAGTACTAGTGCCAGAACAAAGATTAATTATGAAATGACAAGAACTACTATAAATTGTAATTATCAGAACATAAAAATTATACAAAATAATATGAAAAATGGAAAAAAAAAGATATATCAGAAACACTTCTGCAAGCGGCAGCACTCCATGCTGCCGCCAGGTGATCTCCAAGTGCCAACTTTGCGGCCTCATATCTCGGTAAGTACTGACCCTAAATTTTTTTTTATCCTATAACACTTATAAAAATGTGCTCTTTTTCTCAATAAAAAAAATTATTTTTTTATTTTTCAAAATATTCGGGGCACTGGGATAGTGAACGTATATACACCTACCATCAGACTTACGACCTGCTCGACTTCCAACCGTGCATCTAGCAGCTGGACTGGGCCGGCTGATGCACACCGCTGTACAATATTTGACAATACTTGCGGCAGCAATGCGTCATGCAGGCAGCATCAGTTTGAGTAACCCTGTCCTATCAGCAGCATCATGCTGTATACTGTATGATGCTGTATGTTTACTGCTCCAAACTTCAGAACACCCGTGACTTAACCTGATTCCTCCTTTTTTCTTCTCCCTCTTCCCCTTTCCTCTTTCCCTTTTTCTCCTCTGGGTTGTCTTTCTTCTATCTCGTGTTTCTGTTCCTTCACTATTTATTTCATCACTTCCCCTTCTTCCCCACCTCTGTGTACTTGCTCTCCCTCTGTGAGCACCTAGCTCCCTTGCAGTGCTCCCCTTTCTTTGTATTTGACTGGCTTGTCCTCCTTATTCCCCACTACTACCACTGCCACTACTACTACTACCACCACCTACTACTACTACCACCACCTACTACTACTACTACTACTACCACCACCTACTACTACTACCACCACCTACTACTACTACCACCACCTACTACTACTACTACCACCTACTACTACTACTACCACCTACTACTACTACCACCTACTACTACTACCACCTACTACTACTACCACCACCTACTACTACTACTACTACTACCACCTACTACTACTACTACTACTACTACCACCTACTACTACTACCACCTACTACTACTACCACCTACTACTACTACTACTACCACCTACTACTACTACTACCACCTACTACTACTACTACTACCATTACTACTACTACTATTACTACTACTACTACTACTACCACCACCACCACTACCTCTTCCTGCCTATATATACCCCTTCTTGCTCTACTTCTTGTTATTGTGACTTTGTAAATGGTCCAAGTCAGACCAAAACGTCGTCGTAAGCTCCTCTCTTCTATGTGCGGGTTATTTGTGTATCGTTCCAGTCACGGTATTGTGCCTTTTTTTTGTTATTCATACTGTATTAACTGTACTAACTGGACAGTAAATTTCACCATGGCCCCTAAGATGAAGTCTGAATCTTGCACTGGAGATTGTGGCAAGAAAGGCTCTTACTCTCAAACTCTCTATTTGTGTTCATTGTTACACATAAACCTGTATCTGTCTGCCTGTATATCTGTGTGTGTGTCTTTCTGTCTACCTGTGTGTGTGTGTCTGTCTACCTGTGTGTCTGTCTTTATATCTACCTCTGTGTGTCTCTCTTTCTGTCTGCTTGTCTGTTTCAGAGCCACTCATTAAGAGTGTAATTTGTCTTGAAGATGCCATATTAATAATGATAATTCAATAATAATCACTGAGGCGCATTAAATGTGTATAAAACGTTAATACGTATAGACATTTTGCTTAATTCATCTATGATTTTTTTTTCAAAATTATATAATAAACATGCTACATAACATACAAACATATAAATTAACAAATATGAGATGTTTTTCTGGTTGGCCTAACAGAGTGAACAAAAACCATTCGTGTCCGGGCTGGTAACAACAACAACGTTTGTTTACATAACTCATGAACATTTTACACTCTCATTCTCTCTCTTGTTTACTCACCTCTCACTCTACATTAAGACTACAGATATTTTAAGGTAAGTAATGAGTAGACACGATTATTATATTATACTTCAACAATATTATTATTATTAATATTAGTACATATGTATTATTGTAATAATAATAATAATAATTATTAGTATTATTAATTTAGGGCACTGGAGCATAGATCCACTGTATAGCACTTTGTCTGGATATTTTGGGTTATCCTAGGTAACTTATACTATGTACAATAACTTCACTTACGTGTACCTGTGAGAGAGAGAGATACAGTGGTCCCTCGCTTTTCGTAGTTCTCGGCAATCGTAAATTTCGCCAATCATAGGGGTATTTTCGTCTAAACATGGACTCGCTTTTCATAGGTTGACTTGCGAATAGTTCGTCCGGGACGCGTACGCATGGTGTGAGCCGGGGCAGCCTCCCTACCCAGCCAGTCTGGCATTGTTTACCAGTGAGTGAAGGTCCCCTCAAGTGCTCCTACGAAATATTTCATAATATTCCACTCATTTTAGTGCTTGCAATTACTAAATAAGCTACCATGGCTCCAAAGAAAGCTCCTAGTGCCAAGCCTATGGTAAAGAAGGTGAGAAATATGTACAGTGACAAAGTCTTGGGCCATTTTAGGGAAGTGTTAAAGAGATGCCAGAAACAGAGCTCTCTCCACAGTTACTTTGCGAGACAGGACTAGAGTGACTCTCAAGGTGGTCCTAGTGTCATTAAGAAACAGAGAAGAGAAGCAACCCCAGAGAAGCAATTGGTACCTGAGGTGTTGCTGGAAGGGGATTCCCCTTCCAAACTGTAAACAATCCAATCTCCTCCTCCAGTCTCCCATACACTAAGAAGAATCTCCAATAAAGGTAAGTGTTATGCTGTTAATGTTTCATTCATCATTTCCCATTGTATTGTTTATGTACTATATGTATATTTCATGTAAAAAATTTTTTTGTTTTAATACTTCTGGGTGTCAGGAACGGATTAATTGTATTTACATTATTTCTTATGGGGAAAATTGATTCGCAAATCGTAAATTTCGTTTATAGTAACGGCTCCAGGAACGGATTAATTACGAAAAACGAGGGACCACTGTACAGAGAGACAGCCACATTCGGACAGCCAACCACCCACCTGGATACATACGTATTACATATGTTCCAGAGTTGTTTCTCTTTACTTAGGGTATAGGTTATACTACATACTGGCAGGATGACACTACCAGTGGTATTCTCCCATTCCACTGTGTCGACAATACATAAAGATAACAGCAACATATGATACTGTATGCGATGTAAAATTTACAATACAGATCGCTACCATGTACAGGTCTCCCTCAACATTCGCGAGGGTTAGGGAATCAAGAGCCTTGCGAATGTTGAAAAACCGTAAATGTTTGGTGCCCCAATATATTGTAGGGAAATATATTACAATACTGCTTCCTTAACTTGTTGAACCATGAATAATCATAAAATACATGAAAACGTCATAAATTGTACTAAATATATATATGTTATGCTTTAATAACGTATGTTATTTAATAACATGTATGTTATTAAATACCACAGACTCCACCACTGCGAGTCCCTACTACCCTCCCTCCGACCCCCGCAACTGGCAGCCAGCCCTCCCACCACTCAGTGTGGTGAGTGTTTTGTTTGTTCATTATTTGCTATTAAACTACAGAATAAATAATGTAAACCCATTCATGACTGCATATTGGAATTGCTATTAGGAAAGGTATTAGACGGTGACATCATGTGTTTACTCTTGAACACAGCAAAGAATCGAACATTTCTGCTATTACTAATAATAACAATAGTAATAATAATAATAATAATAATAATAATAATAATAATAATAATAATAATAATAATAAATACGATATAATTGAAGAAGGAAATTGTACAAAAATACGAGGGAGTGGTTGACACATCATCAGTGTGACTTTGTTTATGCTGGAGTGAACATTAGTCTCCCTGCTCTTCCAAACATTTCACAATAATTCAGCGGTTGAGGCAGTGGTATTTAATAACATAACATGTACTATTATTAATAACATATATTATTAATAACATGTATTATTATTAACATGTATGTATTTAATAACATATGTTATAAATAATAATAGTACATATTATTAATAACATGTATTATTATTAACATGTATGTTATTAAATACCATTGCCTCAATCACTGCCTCTACCACTCCAGTCACACTCAATCTACAAGCACCAAACACAATGAATTATTGTGAAATGTTTGGAAGAGCAGGGAGACTAATGTTCACTCCAGCATAAACAAAGTCACACTGACGATGTGTCAACCACTCCCTCGTATTTTTGTACAATTTCCTTCTTCAATTATATCATATTTATTATTATTATTATTATTATTATTACTATTGTTACTATTAGCTGAAGCAGAAATGTTTAATTTTTTGCAGTGTTCAAGAGTAAACACATGATGTTACCGTCTAATACCTGTCCGAATAGCCATTCCAATATGCAGTCATGAATGGGTTTACATTATTTATACTGTAGTTTAATAGCAAACAATGAACAAACAAAACACTCACCACATTGAGTGGTGGGAGGGCTGGCTGCCAGTTGCGGGGGTCGGAGGGAGGGTAGTAGGGACTCGCAGGTGGCGGGAAACTTAAATATGATTTGGCGGCTGGGAATTTGGCGGTTGGGAATTCGCGAATGTGTGAAGCCCGTGAAAGTTGAAAACGTGAATGTTGAGGGAGACCTGTATACATTATATACAGTACATAAATAATTAAAATATAACAACAGAAGTAAATTATGGTAAAAAGAATGAAATAATGATTGTATATTACATTACAGTATTATGTAGGTAGCTTATATAGGAAAGGTTAGACATTATGCCTCACCCAGTATGTCGGCAATTTTCAAGGGTTCGACTTACGTCCATTTTGACTTACAACCAGTTGGTCGGAACCAAGCTTGGTCATAAGTCGGATGGTACCTGTATACGTTTGGACCGTTTACGGGTTAAAGATGAAAACTTAGTTTCCACTGTACCTGGGTATCAGTCAACTGTTGTGGATGGCATGCTGGGCAAGGGTTAGGAACCCAAATAAAATAATTTTCTATATAGCTGTAAATACTGTACTAGGAAATCTGCACCTCAATTTTTAGAATTTTCAGCTGTGTTTCTTTTGAGAAGGCTTTTTAATCTTCATATACATGGTCTTCAGCAGGAATGATGGCATCTTCTTTAAAGCCCATACCTGAAACAGGAGAGTACATTCTGAAGCAACCAATGATGCCATGTCATGCATTATTTCTTACTGAACAGGTAGGGGTCATCCAGTGCACGAGGAATAGAAGGTGGTTATAATCGTTGGGAAGCACGAAATTCACAGGGTCATACAAGACCTGAAGAATGGGTGGTGATTATTATAATAATTGGGAAGCACTAAATTTACACGGGTTATACAGACCCTGGGGAGTAGATGTTTTTTATTTAACTCACAAACTATCTCCCAACATGGTGCAGTGATTCAAAATAGGGAAACAACTTCATCACTCATTTAATAGCTGTCTAGCCAGAAGTGTGTGGAGATAACACTTTAAATGAACCTCTGAAGTGAAACATCCTTGTCCCTCCTTCAGAATGAAAGCACTGTCTCCAGGAATCAAATCAGGCTAACCAGTTTTCCTTAACCCCTTTATTAATGTTACCTTGCTCACACTCAAACAGCATGTCAAACTCTGAAAACCATTTGTCTCCATTCCCTCAAATTTATAAGTCATAATTCATTACTATTTAAAAATCACTTCCTTTCCTTAATGTGATCCTAACACCAATTTATTATGCTGAACAATTATTTCATCCTATAATATCCCTGTTCTTGTCTATCATTCTTTCAACTCGTATACCTAGCTTCATCCTTGTCCTTCTCACACTATACCACTCACTTATTTATCCATACCTCACCTATGCTATTTGTGCTTGGGGATCAACTGCAGCAACACACCTAAAGCCAATAATAACCCAACAAAAAGCTGCAGTAAGAATAATCACTAAATCCCATCCCTGGCAACACACCCCCCCACTCTTCATAGACCTAAACTTACTCCCTGTTCAGTACATCCACACTTACTACTGTGCAATCTACATCTACAGGACCTTAAACTCCAATATCAACCTTGACCTAAAATGCTTTCTTGATAGTTGTGACAGAACCCACAGGCATAACACCAGACACAAACATCTCTACGACATTCCCCAAGTCTGACTAAACCTTTACAAAAATTCAATGTATGTCAAAGGCCCTAAAATCTGGAACACCCTACCTGAGAACTCTAGAACTGCAGACACATTCATCACCTTCAAAACTACCATTAGAAAACATCTTATCTCCCTGATAAACCCCATCAACTAACTACACGAATACCACCTGGTGGTTCACACTTACACTCACTCACCCATTTGACCATAAACAGAAATATTAATCTCAGTCTTAAAATAATGAATCCTATGATACTCCAATACTGAAACTATGTACTGTGCCAAAACAAAAGCATTCACATTGCTAAACTCACAAACTAGTATTTAGTCACTTAGCCATAATACCAACTTACCTCATAATTTGTAATATTTTAAAATAAAGAATTAAACTAAGTCTGCCCGAAATGCCTAGCCATGCTAGGCGTTCTAGTGGTACACTCTGTAATCATTATTTAACTACATGTAAACCACACAACAACCAAATTCTGTAAATTCAACATTGTAATCTTTATAGAGAATAAACTTTGAACTTTGAATTTAATACACGGAAGTGTCCTGCTTATACAGCAGGTTAGGTTCCACATATACAGCAGGTTAGGTTCCACACTACTGCTGTAAAGCAAAAATTGCTGTAAATTGAAACATTTTCACTTTCATTTTCAAATGCATATAAAAGCCTGTTAACATGTTTACACTATTATATACAGTGGTACCTTGACTTTCAAGTGCCCCAACTTAAAAGTTTTCCGAGTTATGAGCTGTCGCCCGGTCAATTTTTTGTTTTGAGTTGCGAGTCAAACTCCAAGTTATGAGTGGAAAAAAAATATTTACTGAAAAAAAAAAAAAAATTACTGAAAATGACATTTGGCAAGAACCCCAGCTTAACCCTTTGACTGTCACAAGCCCCTTTCTGAAACTGTCATTCTCTGTCGCAAATTTTTTTGAAAAAAAAAAAAAAAAAAAAATCTTATGAAATGATAGGGAATCTTTTCCCGATGGTAATGACACCAAAATTACAAAATTTGGTCAAAAACTCGCGGAATTACGCTCCCGCAAAGTTAGCGGTCTCAGCGACATATACGGAGCGGCGATTTTGCCGACTTTGAGCCCTGTTTTTGGCCAATTCCATTGTTCCAGTTGACCAAACTCAGTTATTTCTTTAGAACTCTATTTTTTCTATCAATTGAGCACAAGAAACCACCCATTTACCGATCTGAACTACCCAATAAAGTGGTCAGAAATTGACAATATGGCCAATTTCACGCAAATTAAGTAAGATGCCAATTTCAAAACAGAGTCCAGAATAAACAATGTAGACATTCTTGGCACTAAAATAACATATCCTCTGTTCATTAGTCACGTCTCTAGGCCCCTCTTATATTACTATTGCTTTCTATATTTATTTCTTATTCATACAAAAAATACAAGATTTACTGTTATGCAGACTATTGCATTATTGCAAAAATGGTATAAATAACATCAGTGCACTAGTGAAAGAATATTAGACGTGTGGTGTGATTTGCTTACTCTTGGACAGTGGTAAAAATCAAACATTTCCGCTACTTTGAGCTCATTCTCAAGGTTGTTCTCATCGTGAAACTAGTCAAAATCATCTATATTTTTGCAATATGTTTTCCATTTTATCACGTGAGACCATGAAAACGGGAATACAATGATAAATACTATACAAAAATACACCTCAAAGTCGGTGTTTTAATCCTAAAGGACGGTCAGTTGTTTTTTCTCATTATGCACTGCGTGCTGCAGGATTTTTTTTATGTGGTGCACACTAACGACACAGACCCATTCTCTCACATGTGGGCCTACCAGCCTTCTCCTATTTGATTTGAAGCCGCTAGAATTATTGGGTATATATACGTCTGAAACACTGGCTCGTAAAACGTACATATACAACCAAAACAGTCAAAAGGTTAAATAGCATAACGAAAGGTGGTTTTGGGACTTGGTACTTGTAAAACAATGCTACTACGATGTTCTCACTGGAGGTAATCGTGTAATTACCTTTAGTTATTCTACAAAAAAATAAAGTTGCCTAGTTTTTGACATTTGCAAAATATCTTGCACTTTACTCCAACACAAATCCCAAAATATCTGGAATACAGTGGGCCCCCGCCTAATGTTGGCATCACAAAACGTTAAATCCGCCTAGCGTTACATTTTATCGCTAAAATTTTGCCTCACATAGCGCTAAAAAACTTGTTCAACGCGATTCGTCCGAGACGCATCTATGTGCGGCCTGAGCCAGCTTCACATGTTCCACCGGTGGCATTGTTTACAAGCCAGCCTCCGCGGTAACATCCAAGCATACAATCGGAACATTTCGTATTATTACAACATTTTTAGTGATTTCACCTGCAAAATAAGTGACCATGGGCCCCAAGAAAGCTTCTAGTGCCAACCCTACAGGAATAAGGGTGAGAATTACTATGGAGATGAAGAAAGAGATCAATGCTAAGTATGAAAGTGGAGTACGTATCTCCGAGCTGGCCAGGTTGTATAGTAAACCCCAATCAACCATCGCTACTATTGTGTCCAAGAAAACGGCAATCAAGGAAGCTGTTCTTGCCAAAGGTGCAACTTTGTTTTCGAAACAGAGATCACAAGTGATAGAAGATGTTGAGAGACTGTTATTGGTGTGGATAAATGAAAAACAGATAGCAGGAGACAGCATCTCTCAAGCGATCATAAGTGAAAAGGCTAGGAAGTTGCATCAGGATTTAATTAGAAAAATGCCTGCAACTAGTGATGATGTGAGTGAATTTAAGGCCAGCAAAGGTTGGTTTGAGAGATTTAAGAAGCGTAGTGGCATACATAGTGTGATAAGGCATGGTGAGGCTGCCAGTTCAGACCACAAAGCAGCTGAAAAATATGTGCATGAATTCAAGGAGTACATACAGTGAAGGACTGAAACCTGAACAAGTGTTTAATTGTGACAAAACAGGCCTGTTTTGGAAGAAAATGCCAAGCAGGACCTACATTACTCAGGAGGAAAAGGCACTCCCAGGACATAAGCCTATGAAAGACAGGCTTACTCTGTTAATGTGTGCCAATGCTAGTGGTGATTGCAAAGTGAAGCCTTTACTAGTGAATCACTCTGAAACTCCCAGAGCATTCAGGCAAAAGAATATCCTCAAGGCTAATTTGTGTGTGCTGTGGAGGGCAAACAGTAAGGCATGGGTCACTAGGGACTTTTTCTATGACTGGTTACACCAAGCATTTGCCCCCACTGTGAAAAATTACCTAATTGAAAATAAATTAGACCTTAAGTGCCTCCTGGTGTTAGACAATGCCACTGGTCATCCTACAGACTTGGCAGAGCGACTTTGTGGGGACATGAGCTTCATTAAGGTCAAGTTTTTTGCCTCTTAATACCACTCTCCTGCAGCCCATGGACCAGCAGGTCATTTCAAACTTCAAAAAACTGTACACAAAAGCTCTGTTTGAAAGGTGCTTTGTAGTGACCTCAGAAACTCAATTGACTCTAAGAGAGTTTTGGAGAGATCACTTTAATATCCTCAATTGTGTAAACCTTATAGGTAAGGCTTGGGAGGGAGTGACTAAGAGAACCTTGAACTCTGCTTGGAAGAAACTGTGGCCAGAATGTGTAGACAAAAGGGATTTTGAAGAATTTGAGGCTAACCCTGAGAGGCGTATGCCAGTTGAGGAATCAACTGTGGCATTGGAGAAGTCCTTGGGGTTGGAGGTTAGTGGGGAGGATGTGGAAGAGTTGGTGGAGGAGGACAATGAAGAACTAACCACTGATGAGCTGCTAGATCAACTTCAACAGCAAGAGGCAACACCTGAGGAAACTACTTCGGAGGAGGGAAGAGAGAAATTGAAGAAGTTGCCTACTTCAAAGATTAAGGAAATTTGTGCAAAGTGGCTTGAAGTGCAAACCTTTTTTGATGAAAATCACCCTCGGACAGCTGTTGCAAGCCATGTTGGCAACCTGTACACTGAGAGTGTTGTGAACCACTTTAGGAAAGTCATAAAGGAACGAGAGGTACAGACCTCTATGGATAGATATGTTGTGCGACAGAAGTCCAGTGACTCTGAAGCTGATCCTAGTGGCCTTAAAAGAAGAAGGGAAGTAACCCCGGAAAAGGACTTGACACCTCAAGTCGTAATGGAAGGGGATTCCCCTTCTAAACACTAAGACCATCAACACTCTCCCCTCCTCCCATCCCATCAATCATCACCAGATCTTCAATAAAGGTAAGTGTCATGTAACTGTGCACGTCTTCTTCAGTTTGTGTGTATTAAAATTAATATTTCATGTGGTAAACATTTTTTTTTGCTCATACTTTGGGGTGTCAGGAACGGTTTGATTTGATTTCCATTATTTCTTATGGGGAAAATTCATTCGCCTAATGATAATTTCACCTAACATTGAGCTCTCAGGAACGGATTAATAGCGTTATGCGAGGGTCCACTGTATTTCCAATATTCCACAAGCCAATTGTAGAACAATTTTTTTATGATAGCTGTCAATATTATTGCATTTACTTCAATAATAAATGATGGGCTTCATGAAATAAGTCAATAACTTTCTTCCAAGATATTCATACCATATATCACTGCACTAGTGATCTAGTGCAGTTAGCCTGTCAAAAACTCCAATTTCTCTTACCCAGGAACAAAGAACACATTATAGGAAGGAGCAGTAATGATTTTATATGCTCATACTGGTCCTGGACACTCGCCATTTTGTGGCGTATTTTATTCATTTTAGAGTATGTTTCTGTGTTACTTGTAGTGTTTTATTAAATCATATTAGATCAATTTTGATAGATAAATAAGCCACAGAGTTGATATTAGCATTATACTTAAGTATTTTCTCCTGCCCCTGGGGTGTTTTTTTGGGGGCTGGAATGGATTAATGGCATTTTAGTTAATTTCATTGAAGAAAATTTATTTGATATACGAGCAAATTGAATTACGAGCTCAGTCACGGAATGAGTTAAACTCGTAAGTCAAGGTACCACTGTATTAAGTAAGCAATAGAGATAGGCTTAAAAAAAGCAAATACAATACACACATTACTTACCTTAAAACATTTTCGTCCTTAGCTTATAGTGAATGGCGAATATATATTTATTATAGAAAGTCTGAATAAATGAATGGATATAACTGAAAAATACTGCAATAACAAAATACCATAAAGTGAAGAATTGTAAAGTGGGGCCCACCTGTATCACTAATTAGAAATTTTTTTACTGAATTAGTATATGCTTTCAATATAATAATAACTAAGTAAGTACAGTGGAACCTCTACTTACGAGTTTCATCCACTCCATTACCTAGCTCGTAACTCAATCTGCTCATATATCAAATCAATTTTCCTCATTTAAATTAAGTGAAATGCCATTAATCCATTCCAGCAGAATTCCTGCTCTCGGGAGGCAAGACAAAATACTTTAATATGACACTATCCACTCTACGGCTTATTTACCTATCACAATTCATCTAATATGACATAATAAATAATAAGTCAACTCACTTATTTACCCCTATCTCACCTATGGAATTTGTGCATGGAGCTCAACAACAATAAACCATCTCAGACCATTAATTACCCAACAAAAGGCTGCAGTCAGAATGATGATAAATTCCCACTACAGGCAGCACACTCCACCAATATTCAAAACTCTAAACCTACTCACCATACAAAACATCCATACTTATTACTGCACCTACTACATTCATAGAACACTTAACTCGGATATAAACCCTCCCCTCAAACGTCTCCTTACCAGCCTCAACAGAACACATGACCATAACACAAGGCACAGATCACCCTTTGATATTCCTTGTGTCCATCTCACACTATGCAAAAGCTCAATGCACATAAAAGGCCCAAAAATCTGGAATTCACTACCCGTGAATATAAAAAAAACACTGTTTATAAATTCAAGTCTCTTCTTAAAAATCACTTACTCACCCACAACCAAATAAATACTGAATAATTGTATCTCATAAATGTTTAACCTGTGACCCAATCAAACTTTGTTATTTTTAATTACATTACCTAACAGAACACTCCATTCTACTGAATGCACAGCAACACAGTAAATGACCATATGACCTGTCTTTGAAATACTCATTTGTGCTTAATTGTTAACTGTTTACAACAATGCTTACCACTGAACATATCATTGCTTAGTTAATCTTTAGTTAATTTTAAGCCTGCCCATAATGCCCTATACACAAATAACCCGCACATAAAAGAGAGAAGCTTACGACGACGTTTCGGTCCGACTTGGACCATTGACAAAGTCACACTAATCAGAGGTGGAGCAGGACGGCTATATATAGGCAGGAAGAGGTGGTGGTAGTGGTAGTAGTACAAGAATTGTATATAATACCGACAAGATGAAATTAAGACACATGCACAACACCCGGGCATCCCCATCGTAGACGTTTCGCCATCCAGCCAGCCACTGGATGGCGAAACGTCTACGATGGGGATGCCCGGGTGTTGTGCATGTGTCTTAATTTCATCTTGTCGGTATTATATACAATTCTTGTACTACTACTACTACTACTACCACCACCTCTTCCTGTCTATATATAGCCATCCTGCTCCACCTCTGGTTAGTGTGACTTTGTCAATGGTCCAAGTCGGACCGAAACGTCGTCGTAAGCTTCTCTCTTTTATGTGCGGGTTATTTGTGTATCGTTCCAGTCACGGTATTGTGCCTTTTTTGTTATTCATAATGCCCTACATACAAGGGGCTTTGGCATGTTACACTTAACCACTGTATTTCCTTGTACTTCTATGTATCATGTTAAAATTAATAAATAAATAAATAAATAACATAGAAACGTGATATATACTCTAGAATAAATAAAATACAGTGGACGCTCGGTTATCGGCCGTAATCCGTTCCAGAAGCTCAGCCTAAAACCGAAATGGCTGAAAACCGAAATAATATTTCCCATAAGAATTAAGCCTTAACCCTTTCATGGTTGAGAGGCCCTCTCCTAAACTCGTTATCAGGGTCGAAAATTTTTTGGAAAAAAAAAAAAAATTATTTTTTCTTATGAAATGATAAAGAATCTTTTCCCAATCATAATGACACCAAAAGTATGAAATTTGATGGAAAACTTATGGAATTATGCTCTCACGAAGTTAGCAGTCTCAACAATGTTTATGCATCGGCAATTTCGGCCAATTCCAGTGTACAAGTCGACAAAAATCATATCTATTTTGCTAGAACTCTGTTTTGTCTATAGAATGAGTACAAGAAACCACCCAGTTACTGATTCCAACTATCCAATAAAGTGGTCAGAAATTGGCAATTTTGCCAATTTCACACACATTTCAGAAGATGCCAATTTCCAAATAGGGTCCAGAATAAACAAGACAGACATTCCTGACACTAAAATAGCATTTTCTCTGTTCATTAGTCACATCCCCTGGCCCCTCTTATATCTCTTTTGTTTTCCACTTTGAATTTTTATTCTCACAAAAAATAAAAGATTTACTGTTATGCAGACTACTGCATTAGTGTAGAAATGGTATAAATAATATCAGTGCACTTGTGAAAGAATATTAGACTCACCAGTTGACGTGTATTGGACGCTTGGCATGATTTGCTTACTTTTGAACTTTAGTAAATATCAAATATTTCTGCTTCTTTGAGCTCAATTTCGAGGTACTTTTCAATATGAAACCAATGAAAATCATCTCAATTTCTGTAATATGTCTTCCATTCTATAAAATGAGACCAGGAAAACTAAAATACAACCATAAATACCATATGAAAATATACTGCAAAGTCGCTGTTTTAAACCAAAAATACGGTCGGAGTTTGTTTTTACTTATTACGCACTGTGTGCTGCAGGATTTTTTTTTATACTGTGCACTGACCACATAGACCCATTCTTTCATATGTAGGCCTACCAGCTTTCTATCACTAGATTTGAAGGCGCTAGAATTTAGGAGTACTAGTACGTCAATAACCATGGTGTGTAAGTTGTACTAGTATATCGGAAGCCCTGAAAATGTTAAACTGTCCAAACATAGATCTATGTCCATGTGCGGAGGGCTCCGAACGTAGATCTAATTTTTTTACGTGCTTTCAAATGGGGAAAATCAAGGTCAGAGCGCTACACACGTGAACGTAGATCTATGTTTGCAACTTGCAACATCTGCCACATTGCTCCCCTATCCACTCTATCATATGCCTTTTCTAAATCCATAAATGCAATAAAAACTTCCCTACCTTTATCTAAATACCGTTCACATATATGCTTCAATGTAAAAACTTGATCTACACATCCCCTACCCACTCTGAAACCTTGCTCATCCGCAATCCTACATTCTGTCTTACCACTAATTCTTTCAATTATAACCCTACTGTACACTTTTCCTGGTATACTCAGTAAACTTCTTTCAACACACCAGCCGTATCCCACCGAGGCGGGGTGGCCCAAAAGGAAAAACGAAAGTTTCTCCTTTTACATTTAGTAATATATACAGGAGAAGAGGTTACTAGCCCCTTGCTCCCGGCATTTTAGTCGCCTCTTACAACACGCATGGCTTACGAAGGAAGAATTCTGTTCCACTTCCCCATGGAGATAAGAGGAAATAAACAAGAATAAGAACTAGAAAGAAAATAGAAAAAACCCAGAGGGGTGTGTATATATGTGCTTGTACATGTATGTGCAGTGTGACCTAAGTGTAGTAGCAAGACATACCTGAAATCTTGCATGTTCATGAGACAGAAAAAAGGACACCAGCAATCCTACCATCATGTAAAACAATTATAGGCTTTCATTTTACACTCACTTGGCAGGATGGTAGTACCTCCCAGGGCGGTTGCTGTCTACCAACCTACTACCTACGACTCGGTAAACTTATTCCTCAATAATTTTTACAATCTCTCTTGTCCCCCTTCCCTTTATATAAACTGACTATACATGCTCTCTGCCAATCCCTAGGTACCCTCCCCTCTTTCATACATTTATTAAACAAAAATATCAACCACTCCAACACTATATGCCCCCCTGCTTCTAACATTTCTGTTATGATCCTGTCAGTTCCAGCTGCTTTACCCCCTTTCATTCTATGTAATGCCTCACGCACCTCCCTCACACTCGCATCCTGTTCGTCTTCACTCCTAAAAGATGGTATACCTCCCTGGCCAGTGCATGAAATTACCACTTCCCTTTCTTCGTCGACATTTAAAAGTTCCTCTAAATATTCTCACTATCTACCCAAAACCTCCATCTCCCCATCTGCTAACTCCCCTACTCTGTTTTTAACTGACAAATCCATTCATTCTCTAGGCTTTCTTAACTTGTTTAACTCACTCCAAAATTTTTTCTTATTTTCATTAAAATTTCTTGACAGTGCCTCTCCCACTATCATCTGCTCTCCTTTTGCACTCTCTCACCACTCTCTTACTCTCCATATACTCTACTCTTCTTATAACACTTCTGACTCACAAAATCGTAATGACACGATTGCAAACAAAGATTCGTCTAACTAGGTATATACCTAGTTGGACGAGTCTTATTGTGGCTAGCTGGTCCAGTGGCTAACGTGACGGTCTGGAGTTTTGAGACACTCTGACCGCGGGTTCAATCCCGCCCATGGTATGGTTTGTTTAACACTTCTGGTTTGTAAAAACCTCTCATAATGTAACTTTTTCTCTTTTATCACACCCTTTACTTCATCATTCCACCAATCACTCCTGTTTCCTCCTGCACCCACCCTCCTATAACCACAAACTTCTGCCCCACATTCTAATACTGCATTTTTAAAACTATTCCACCAACCTCTGCAACTTCTCTTCAGAATCTCCCAAAAGCACAGTGTCATCAGCAAAAAGCAACTGTGGCAACTCCCACTTTGTATTTGGTTCTTTATCTTTTCACTCCACACCTCTTACCAAGACCCCCGCATTCACTTTTCTCACAACCCCGTCTATTAATATATTGAACAACCACGGTGACATCACACATCCTTGTCTAAGGCTTACTTTTACTGGGAAATGATCTCCCTCTTTCCTACACACTCTAACCTGAGCCTTGCTATCCTCGTAAAAACTCTTCACTGCTTTCAGTAACTTTCCTCCTATACCACACGACTGCAACATCTGCCACATTGCCCCCCTATCCACCCTGTCATATGCTTTTTCCAAATCCATAAATGCCACAAAAAACCTCTTTAGCCTTATCTAAATACTGTTCACCTATATGTTTCACTGCAAACACTTGGTCTATAAACCCCCTACCTTTCCTAAAGCCTCCTTGTTCATCTGCTATCCTACTCTCCGTCTTATTCTTAATTCTTTCAATAACAACTCTACCATACACTTTGGCAAGTATACTCAACATACTTATGGAAGAGTGAAGAGGTAGGGGTCATCCCAAGAAGAGTTGAAGAGGAGGGAGTAAAGGAGGTTTTGTATACTAAGGACTTATGTATCCAACAGGTTAATGTGAACATGGTGATCAGAGTGGAGGCAAGTGGTTTTATGGCTTGATGTGCTTTTTAAATATGATCAAGATAACATTAGTGAAGGGACTAGCCAGACTAGCCTTGCTGTTATTTATACATTGAACTGTGCAGCCAGCAGTACCAGCCTAGTTAAGTCCTTGATCCTGTGGTAGGCCTGGTCTGGGACTGGGCAGTGGGGGCATTGACCCTGGAAATGTGCTTCAGGTAGCAAGTCCTTTTCTGGGGTTACTTCTCTTCTCTGTTTCTTAATGGCACTAGGACCAGCTTCAGAGTCACTGTGCACCTGTGGCACTAAATACTTGTCCAGAGAGCTCTGTTTCTGGCATCTCTTTAAAACTTTCCTAAAATGGGCCAAGACTTTGTCACTGTACAAGTTGCCGATATGGCTTGCAACAGCCTTGTCAGGGTGATGTTTCTCAATAAATCTTTCCATCCTACCCCCACATTTCAAAAATCTCCTTAATTTCTAAAGAAGGCAACTTCTTTCATCTCTCTTCCTCCTCCTCTGCAGCAATATTCTGAGCTGTGGTCTGTTGCTGTTCCTGTTGAAGCTCTTGCAGCTCCTCAGTGGTTAGCTCTTCTTTGTTTTTCTCCAGCAACTCTTCCACATCCTCCAAACTCGCATCCAACCCCGTGGAACTCTCCAATGCCACAATAGATTTCACAATTGTCATAGGCTCATCAGTTTGTGGACACAATCTGGCCACAATTTTCTCCAAGCAGAGTTCAAAGTTCTGGTAGTCATTCCCTCCCAAGCCTTACCTATAAGGCTTATGCAATGGAGGATACTGAAGTGATCTTTCCAAAACTCTCTTAGGGTCAAGTGAGTGTTTGAGGTCACATTAAAGCACCTCTGAAACATTGCTTTGGTAAAGAGTTTTGTAAAGTTTGAAATAATCTGCTGGTCCATGGGCTGGAGGAGAGGAGTAGTATTAGGGGGAAAGAACTTTACTGTGATGAACCCAAACTCCTCCAGAATTAGGTCATCCAAGTTTGGAGGATGAGCAGGTGCACTGTCCATTAGCAGAAGGCACTTGAGATCCAATTGATTTTCCAGGAGGTAATTCTTCACACTAGGGACAAACAGTTCATTGAACCACTCGACGAAAATTTTCCTCGTGGTCCATGTCTTATTATTAGCTTTCCAAAACACACACAATTCACTCTTCATAACATTGTTTTTCCTGAACACACTGGGATTTTCAGACTGGTACACTAGTAATGCCTTCACTTTGAAATCCCCACTAGCATTAGCACAGAACATGAGTGTCAGCCTGTCTTTCGTAGGCTTGTATCCTGGCAGTCCCTTTTCCTCCTGAGTAATGTAGGTCCTCTTTGGCATTTTCTTCCAAAAGAGGCCTGTTTTGTCACAACTGAACACTTGTTCAGGTTTCAATCCTTCAGCCTCTATGTACTCCTTGAATTCACTTACGAATTTTGTAGTTGCATTTTTGTCAGAACTGGCAGCCTCACCATGCCTTATCACACTGTGCATGCCACTATGGTTCTTAAATCTCTCAAACCAGCCTTTGCTGGCCTTAAATTCACAAATATCAGTACTCGTTGCAGGCAATATCTTTACGAGATTGTCATGCAACTACCTAGCCTTTTCACAAATAAGCGACTGCATAAGACTATCTCCTGCTAATTGTTTCTCATTTATCCACACCAATAATAACTTCTCAACATCTTCGAGTACTGGTGATCTCATTTTTGTCAGTATATTTACCCCCTTTGCAACAACAGCTTCCTTGATTTCCTTCTTCTTGGCCAGGATGGAAGCTATGGTTGTATGGGGTTTCTTATACATCCTGGCCAGTTCGGCCACACGTACGCCACTTTCATATTGTTCAATGTTTTTCTTGAATTCACTCGTATTTCTCACCTTCTTTACCAAAGACCTGGCACTAGGAGCTTTCTTTGGAGCCATGGTAGCTTATTTAGCAGTTGCAAGCACTAGAATGAATGGAAAATTATGAAATATTTCATATGAACAAGTGAGGGGACTGTCACTCACCGGTAAACAATGGCAAACTGGCTGGGAAGGGAGGGCGAGGCAGCCCAGAGCCATGTGTACGTGTCCGGGACAAACGACGATTCGCAAGTCAATCGATGATTCGCAAGCCAATGTTTTGACATAACATAAGAAAGAAGGAACACTGCAGCAAGCCTACTGACCCATGCAAAGCAGGTCCATGTCCCCCCCCCCCTGCGGGATTAGCCCAATGACCCACCTAATGAGGTCACTTCCACTTAAGGAAGAAGCAACGCATCAGACCTAGTAGCACAAGCTAGTCAGGTCCAACTCACACCCACCCACACCGACTCGTATATTTATCTAACCTATTTTTAAAGCTACACAACATTTTAGCCTCGATAATTGTACTCGGGAGTTTGTTCCACTCGTCCACAACTCTATTACCAAACCAGTGCTTTCGTATATCCTTCCAGAATCTGAATTTTTCCAACTTCAAACCATTGCTGTGAGCCCTGCCTTGGTGGGAAATTTTCAGCACACTATTTAAATCCCTTTTATTTATTCCTGTTTTCCATTTATACACCTCGATCATATCCCCCCTAATTCTACGCCTTTCGAGAGAGTGCAGATTCAGGGCCCTCAGTCTATCCTCATCGGGAAGATTCCTGATACATGGGATCATCTTTGTCATCCTCCTCTGTACTTTTTCCAGTGCATTTATATCCATTCTGTACTACGGTGACCAGAACTGCGCAGCATAATCTAAATGAGGCCTAACCAAGGATATATAGAATTGAAGAACAGCCTGAGGACTTCTATTATTTATATTTCAAGATATGAAGCCAAGGAGTCTGCTAGCTTTATTGCAAACACTAATGCACTGTTGCCTTGGTTTTAGATTACTGCTTACCAGAACTCCTAAATCTTTTTCGCAATCAGTAGCAATAAGATCTACATTATTTAGTTTATATGTGGCATGGTTATTTTCCTGTCCAACATTTAGAACTTTGCATTTGTCTATATTAAACTGCATCTGCCATTTCTCTGACCATTGCATCAGTCTTTTCAAATCATCCTGAAGTGCTCTATGGTCCTCGTGACGAAAATAATGTTATGATTTTCGAAAATTACGACTATTGAGCCTCATGATTATCAAGGGTCCACTGTACGTTAGTTGAACCTCAATATATCCAACTCAGCCTACATTAATCTTTCCCCACACTGATCATATGCTTCAAGTAATGACTTAAGAGAATGTAGAAATTTTCACTTGGTAAAATACTAAAAATAAAACTGGGAAATTTGAAGGAGGTAGGAATATAACAATTATTCCTATATGCTCTTGTCCGCATGCTTCATTGTGCTCAGTGTTTTTTCGTATTTTCACGGTCTCTCTTGCGTGCTAGAACTTAAAACTGTGCCAGCGACCTTATAAGACACATCCCTCTAGCACTTGGAACCAATCTTGGGGAGAAAATAGTATATACCGAGTCAAAAAAGGAGAATTAGTGTGCAATACCTAGCAGAGTATACTCCCAGAGGGGAACTATAAGCCTAGCATGCAGTGTGCAAAATAATAATTAAACTTTTCTTTGTCAGAGGAAAAAAAATCTCCCTGATAATACTGTGTATATATAATGTTATAGTGTATACCACAATGGCACTGTAGTGTATAGATAGTAAATGCTGAAGTGTCATTTAAAACAGGTGTAATTGTAACTGGAGTGATAGGCTTAAAGAGGCAGGTGCCAGCAGTCACCAGAAACCTACCACACAGGTCAGATGTTTTAATAATCTTCCTAGCCTGCTAGTGTACCTCGCCTATAACTTAGTGATACCAGTGGAGAAATTTTTCCTTTTAAATTATGATAAGTTGCAAAATCTTGAGGTAATACGAAAATGGGCCAAGACTCTGTCAGTGTACAAGTTGCCGATATGGCTTGCAACATCCTTCTCAGGGTGATGTTTCTCCATAAATCTTTCCATCCTACCCCACATTTCAAAAATCTCCTTAATTTCTGAAGAAGGCACCTTCTTCCATCTCTCTTCCTCCTCTTCTGCAGCAAGATTCTGAGCTGCGATCTGTTGCTCTTCCTGCAGCAGCTCCTCAGCGGTTAGCTCTTCACTGTGGTCCTCCACCGACTCTTCCACATCCTCCAAACTCACATCCAACCCCATGGAACTCCCCAGTGCGACAATAGAGTTCACAACTGACATAGGCTCATCAGGGGCTGCCTCAAACCCTTCAAAATCCCTCTTGTGGACACAATCTGGCCAAAATTTTCTCCAAGCAGAGTTCAAAGTCCTGGTAGTCACTCCCTCCCAAGCCTTACCTATAAGGCTTATGCAATGGAGAATACTGAAGTGTTCTTTGCAAAAATCTCTTAGGGTCAAGTGAGTGTCTGAGGTCACATAAAGCACCTTTCAAACATTGCTTTGGTGTAGAGTTTTTTAAAGTTTGAAATGACTTGCTGGTCCATGGGCTGGAGGAGAGGAGTGGTATTCGGGGGCAAGAACTTTACTGTGATGAACCCAAACTCCTTCAGAATTAGGTCATCCAAGTTTGGAGGATGAGCAGGTGCATTATCCATTACTAGGAGACACTTGAGATCCAATTGATTTTCCAGGAGGTAATTCTTCACACTAGGGCCAAACACTTCATTGAACCACTCGACGAAAATGTCCCTTGTGACCCATGCCTTATTATTAGATCTCCAAAACACACAAAATTTACTCTTCATAACATTGTTTTTCTTGAACACACTGGGATTTTCAGAATGGTACACTAGCAATGGCTTCACTTTGAAATCCCCACTAGCATTAGCACAGAACATAAGCATCAGCCTGTCTTTCATAGGCTTGTGTCCTGGCAGTGCCTTTTCTTCCTGAGTAATGTAGGTCCTCTTTGGCATTTTCTTCCAAAAGAGGCCTGTTTCATCACAATTGAACACTTGTTCAGGTTTCAGTCCTTCACTGTCTATGTACTCCTCGAATTCCTGCACACATTTTTCAGCCGCTTTGTTGTCAGAACTGGCAGCCCCACCATGCCTTACCACACTGTGTATGCCAGTACGCTTCTTAAATCTCTCAAACCAGCCTTTGCTGGCCTTAAATTCACTCACATCACCACTAGTTGCAGGTAATTTCTTTACCAAATCGCCATGCAACTGCCTAGCCTTTTCACAAATAAGCGACATCATAAGACTATCTCTTGCTAATTGTTTCTCATTTATCCACACCATTAATAACTTCTCAACATCTTCAAGTACTGGTGATGTCATTTTTGTCAGCATACTTACCCCCTTTGCAACAACAGCATCCTTGATTTCCTTTTTCTTGGCTATGATTGAAGATATGGTTGTACGGGATTTGTTATACATCCTGGCCAGTTCGCCCACACGTACTCCACTTTCATATTGTTCAATGGTGTTTGTCTTAAATTCAATCGTATTTCTCACCTTCTTTACCAAAGGCATGGCACTAGGAGCTTTCTTTGGAGCCATGGTAGCTTATTTAACACTTGCAAGCACTAAAATCAATGGAATATTGTGAAATATTTCGTAGGAGCAAGTGAGGGGACCGTCGCTCACTGGTAAACAATGGCACACTGGCTGGGAAGGCAGGCCCAGGCGGCTCAAAGCGTGAGTATGCGTCCCGGACGAAGGACTATTAGCGAGTTAACGGACCATTTGCGAGCCAATGTTTAGACAAAATAACAAGACTATTTCCGAAATGGACGACTTTCAGGCCAGACGATTATTGAGGGACCACTGTATACAGTTTTGTAAAAATACATCAGTGAATGTTTACAACCATAAGACCATTTATCATCCAAGTGAACGTTTACAACAATAAGACCATTTATCATCCAGAAACCTTTCCACAGCGTTGTCGTAGCTAATAACCAGTAACAAAATGGTACTTAGTGGGTGGAGTGACCATCATTAGATTTTTCTTCATTTTTGAAGTACTAGACGTATACAGTGGAAATTCATATAACCTGTAGTTAGCAGTAGTTGTAACATACACAACGAAAAGCAAATATTACTCCAGTAAAAGCAACTTTCCTCCGGTAATCTTCACCAGCCAACTATAGTGATAACATAGCATTTGTTGTGGTGGAGACGGGAAAAAATCTAGGAGAGCTAAATACAGTGATCTATAAACCTTCAGGTTGTAAATAAGAGTTGAGGTCTCAACCATTCGTCATATAGGAATTGCCAGCAATCACCGGTTCTCCAACACGCAAGTTATATTTTTGAATCAATCTAATCACACATTACTCTGTTAAATAATTTCCCAGTAGTTCCTTCATGTGTCAGTCCAAAATCACCGACCGGGTATGTTTAAATAAGTTGATCCACTGACCAGATTAGACTGGTTCCGAGCCCTTGACCGGTTTCAAACGGATTCGTTGAACAATAAGGTATCCTCTGACCGGACTATAAACAAATGGGGTTTTAGGTGCCCTTATCAAACACACAAACAGTAACTACTAAAGCAGTAACTACTAGAGCAGTAAGGTTGTCCAAATATACAAGTACAAATACAAATAGCCAGATCTTCACTTAACCCTTTCAGGGTCCGTCCCGTAGATCTATGGCTTTACGTTCAGGGTCCAAACCGTAGATCTACGCCATGAGCTCAGCTCACTCTGATAAACTGTGAGTGGTACATTTGGGCCTAGATATGAGAGAATACATCTATGTGGTATGTGTGCACCACATAAAACAGATCCTGCAGCACACTGTGTATAATGAGAGAAAAAAAATGAAATCATGATTTTTCGATTAAAACAGCAACTTTGCAGTGTTTTTTCGTATGTTTTTTATAGTTGTATTTGCGATTTCTTGGTCTCATTTGATAGAATGGAAGACATATTACAGAAATAGAGATGATTTTGATTGGTTTTAGCATTGGAAATGGCTTGAAACTGAGCTCAAAGTAGCGGAAATGTTAAATTTTTGCCGATATTCAAGAGTAAACAAACGACCTCACACGTCTAATACACGTCAGCTGGTGGGTCTAATATACATTCACAAATATGGTGATGATATTTATACAATTATTACAGTATTGCATAACAGTAAATCTTCTATTTTTTGGTGTGAATAAAAATTCATTATGTGAATAAAAAATCAAAATGGAATTTATTTGTAAAGCCTCAAAACATAACTAATGAACCATACCCCCGGCCGGGATTGAACCCGCGGTCATGGAGTCTCAAAACTCCAGCCCGTCGCGCTAGCCACTAGACCAGCTAGCCACAATAAGATTCATCCAACTAGGTATATTTCTACACCATAGGAAAGTTAGCACAGGCACCTCTGTGACCACAAATGCAAGTTTTTACAGACGAATCTCCAGCTAGCGTGGCCGTGACGAACTCTAGCTCAAGTCCCTTCACTGCCGTAAACATGACTTAAGAAATCGTAATGACACGATTGCAAATAAACCATACCCCCGGCCGGGATTGAACCCGCGGTCATGGAGTCTCAAAACTCCAGCCCGTCGCGCTAGCCACTAGACCAGCTAGCCACAATAAGATTCATCCAACTAGGTATATTTCTACACCATAGGAAAGTTAGCACAGGCACCTCTGTGACCACAAATGCAAGTTTTTACAGACGAATCTCCAGCTAGCGTGGCCGTGACGAACTCTAGCTCAAGTCCCTTCACTGCCGTAAACATGACTTAAGAAATCGTAATGACACGATTGCAAATAAACCATACCCCCGGCCGGGATTGAACCCGCGGTCATGGAGTCTCAAAACTCCAGCCCGTCGCGCTAGCCACTAGACCAGCTAGCCACAATAAGATTCATCCAACTAGGTATATTTCTACACCATAGGAAAGTTAGCACAGGCACCTCTGTGACCACAAATGCAAGTTTTTTACAGACGAATCTCCAGCTAGCGTGGCCGTGACGAACTCTAGCTCAAGTCCCTTCACTGCCGTAAACATGACTTAAGAAATCGTAATGACACGATTGCAAATAAACCATACCCCCGGCCGGGATTGAACCCGCGGTCATGGAGTCTCAAAACTCCAGCCCGTCGCGCTAGCCACTAGACCAGCTAGCCACAATAAGATTCATCCAATGTTAGTTTAGTGCCAGGAATGCCTACATTGTTCATTCTGGACCCTATTTTGAAATTGGAATATTTTGAACTTTGTGTTAAATTGGCCAAATTAACAATTTCCGATCACTTTATTTTGTAGTTGAAACAGTTGACTTGGCGATTTCTTGTGCTCAATCGATAGAATAGAAGTAATACTAGTGAAATAGCTAAGAATTTGGTTGATTGGAATAATGTAATTGGCCTAAAATGGGAGTCAAAGTCGGCAAAATCGCCAATTCGTAAATATCGCTGACACATCAAAATTCGCGAGAGCATAATTTCGTCAATTTTCCACCAAATTTCGTACTTTTTGTTTTATTACCTTCACAAAAAGATTCTCTACGATTTCATAAGAAAAAATAAAAAATTTTTTTTTTGAAAATTCTTGGACACTGGTGCGTGACTCCAGATTTGGGCCTTGGACCCTGAAAGGGTTAAGGAGGTTACTAGTAGAATATTCAAGAGGTTATTAGTAGAATACAGTAAATCAACCATTAAAAATCACATTTTGAAATCCAGTGTAGTCTGCAGCCAAACAAACAAGCGAGCTTCCACATGGATTACATGCAACTTTTGTGGAAATCGGGCTCACGCGCCATGAGCAGATATCCAAGAATTATCTACAAGAGGTATTAAATCAGGGAAGTGTTTTTGGGTATGCCCAAATGAGATCAATCTGTGGACTAAAATCACATTGGTATTATCCCCTTGACTGTCACAACCCCCAATCCTGAGGTGTGTCCTGGTGTCGCAAAGTTTCAAAAAAAAAAAAAATTGTTTTTTCATATGAAATAATAGAGAATCTTTTCCCGATTGCAATGATACAAAAATAAAATTGATGGAAAACTAACTGAATTACGCTCTTGCGAAGTTAGCGACCTCGGCAATATTTACAAATCAGCGATTTCGCCCACTTTGAGCCCTATTTTCGGCTAATTCCATTGTTCCAGTCGACCAAACTCATAGCTATTTCTTTAGAGCTCCATTTTTTCTATTGAATGAGTACAAGAAACTGCCCATTTACCGATTTCAACTACCCAATAATGTGGTCAGAAATTTGCAATTTGGCCAATTTCATGAAAATTAAAAAATATGACAATTTCAAAATACGGTCCAGAATGAACAATGCAGACATTCCTGGCTCTAAAATAACATTTTCTTTATTCATCAGTCACGTCTCCAGGCCCCTCTGATATTACTCTTGCTTTCTATTTTGAATTTTTATTCAAACAAAAAATAGATTTACTGTTATGCAGACTACTGCAATACTGTAATAATTGTACAAATAATGTTAACCCATCCATGACTGCATATCAGAATGGCTAGTTGGACATTTATTGGACAATGACATCATTTGTTTACTTTTGAACATCGGCAAAAATCAAGGATTTCCCCTACTTTGAGCTCCATTTCCAGGTTCTTTTTATAGTAAAACCAATCAAAATCACCTCTATTTCTATAAAATGTTTTACATTCTATCAAATGAGACCAAGAAAACGAGAATACACCCATAAATACTATACAAAAATAGACCACAAAGTCAGCATTTTAATTAAAAAAACGGTCGGAGTTTTTTTTTTCTCATGCACTGCATGCTCCAGGATTTTTTTTATATGGTGCATGCTGACCACACAGACCCATTCTCTCACATGTGGGCCTACCAGCTTTCTCCTGCTTGATTTGAAGCCGCTAGAATTTGAGAGTATATATACGTCAAACACGGTACCTCGTAAGACGTATATGTATGACCGAAACAGTAAAAGGGTTAAAAGAGCATAACATCAATTGGCTTTCACAGAAAACCTGGAAGCATTCTATAACAGATGGGAAAATGAAAAGTCTGGGCTGGATGGTGCTATCGCCCTTGGTGTGGATGCTGTCCTGGCCGACAGTAACTGTATGACTGGAGGTGCTGGCCAGGTAGTCAGGAACTGTAAGGCTGGAGGTGCCCTGGTAGACAGTAACTGCATGCATGGAGGAATGCATATTGTTTGCCTCGAGGGAGACAGGAGCTGTAGTGGAGAAAAATGTAGTCAAGGACAAGATAAAACCAATAGTACAAACTAGCAATACCACAGGAGATAGCAAACAAGGAGACTCCACTAGTAATAGTGAAGGCAAATTACCAGAAACAACTGGCGAGAGCTCCATTGTTAGTACTAGTGAAGATAGAAATGTGACAGGAAAACATGCACCAACAGGGAATAGTCACAAAAATCCAAGGCAAACAGAAACCAAGCCTGTGCAAATATTATGCACTTGGTATCTGCAGGCATGGAATATCTGGAAAAACAGATGGGACATGCAACTCTGACCACTCTAGAACATGCAATGCCCATATGACAACAGGAAAATGCAACCAGCCTTCCTGTAAGCTTTTTCACCCTAAAATGTGTCCCTCTTCAGTACAGGAAAGAGAGTGCTATAACTTATATTGCCAGGCACACCATCTAAAGGGGACAAAAAGATACAAAACATCCAGACCATGGGAAATCCGGGGTAGCCACAGCCACTCAAGAGAGAGGTTTTTTAGTGCCAGGAAAGAAAAAAAAAAATGGCAGGAAATGGCAGAAATCATACACCAAATCCAGTCATTTCTGGAGTGGAATCACAGTCGATGGCCTCCACTCCAAACCAACAGATACAGATACTGTACTAGTGCTGGAAAAAAAATTCCACCCCCCCACCCCATACCACCAATCCGATGACATTCTTCTTTGCAAATATACAGGGTCTAAAGCCAGCAACAAACAACAAAATACCTTTTATCCATGGACTGCTTGCAGAGGCAAATGCAATGTTCGCGGCTTTCACAGAGACCCACATAAAGGATCACTTGGACAACGAAATATGGGTCCCAGGTTACAACCTCTACAGATGCGACAGAGGGAACAGGCAAAAGGTCGGGGTGGTGGTGGGGGGAAGGGTTTGGCCTGTATATCACAGAGTCACTTATTTGCACAGAACTGCTAAATGCCTCAAATGATGTAGTTGAAGTTTTAGCAGTAAAAGAGAGAACCAAAATCTAGTCATTGTGGTAGTTTACAAGCCTCCGGATGCAATGTCCCAACAATTCCAGGAATGACTCACGAAATCGTAATGACACAATTGGGGTTCAAACCCCACCTGTGGTATGATTTAATTCCAGGAACAGCTGCTGAAACTTGACCACTGTTTGGAAAAATTTCCCAGCTCCTGCCCCCAGCTTCTAGCTCCAGGGGGATTTCAACTTGAGGCACCTAAAATGGAGGAATATAGCAAATAATGTTGTTGCAGTGATAACACCAGGAGGCAACTCAGACAAGAACTCACATACACAAGAGCTTTTAAATCTCTGCACAAAATTCACCTTAAACCAGCAAATAATAGAGCTCACCAGATTGGAAAATACACTGGACTTCATCTTCACTAACAATGATGACCTGATACAAAATGTTACCACATCAAAAACAATATACTCAGATCACCTTACCTTTGATAGACCTTTGAAGAATTTTGAGAGTATATCTACTCTCTGAGCCCGGCCATGGGCCAGGCTCGTGTGGTGCTTGCCCGGTCAACCAGGCTGTTCCTGCTGGAGGCCCGCTGCCCCACATATCCATCACAGCCTGGTTGACCTGGCACCTGGTGAAGATACTTGTCTAATTTCCTCTTGAAGGCTTCAACACTTGTTCCAGCAGTGTTTCTGATATCTTCTGGTAATTTGTTGAAAAGTCTGGGACCCCGGATGTTGATAGTGTTCCCTTATTGTCCCCACCGCACCCCTGCTCCTCACTGGGTTTATTTTACACTTCCTCCCATATCTCTCACTCCAGTATGTTGTTATGGCAGTGTGCAGATTTGGGAACAAGCCCTCGAGTACCTTCCAGGTATATATTATCATGTACCTCTCTCTCCTCCGCTCCAATGAGTACATGTTCAAGACTTGCAGGTGTTCCCAGTAGTTTAGGTGCTTTACTGGCTCAATGTGAGCCGTAAGCAATCTCTGTATTTGTTCCAGCTCCGATGTTTCTCCTGCCCTGAACAGGGCCGTCAGCACTGAGCAATATTCTAAGTGAGGGAGCACTAGCGATTTGGAGAGTGTCACCATCGGCATTGTTTCCCTTGTTTTGAAAGTTCTCAATACCCACCCACTCAAAATCCTGGCTGTCGTGATCTTTGTCTTGTTATGGTCTTTAAAAGAAAGGTCCACTGACATAATTATTCCTAGGTCTTTTACGTGTTCCTTACGTTCTATTTGGTGACCTTCTTGAGTTTTGTATATAGCGCTCCTTTTGAGTTCTTCATTCTTTCCATACCTAAGCAGCTGGAACTTATCACCATTGAATGTCATGTTGTTTTCCACTGCCCACTGGAAAACCCTGTTTATGTCTTCCTGTACTTTTTCGGTGTCCTCTACCGTACTGACTTTCATGCTTATTTTAGTGTCGTCTGCAAATGATGATACAAAAGTGTTCCAGGTGTTTTTGTCTGTCTGCTATGAGGATGAGGAACAGCAGAGGTGCCAGGACAGTGCCTTGGGGCACTGAGCTTTTGACCTCGCTGATGCTGGATCTTGCCCTGTTCACTACTACTTTTTGTGTTGTGTGTGTTAGGAAACCGAAAATCCATCTGCCTACCTTCCCCGTAATGCCCATGGCCTTCATTTTGTGCGCTATCACTCCATGATTGCATTTGTCAAACGCCTTTGCAAAATCTGTGTAAATCACATCTGTGTTTTGGTCGTCTTCCAGTGCCTCCGTAATTCTGTCATAATGGTTAAGCAGTGTGACAGACATGATCATCCTGCTCTAAAACCATGCTGGTTCGGGTTATGTTGGTTGTGCTGGTCCATTAAATTTGTAACCTGCCGTCTCATCACTCTTTTGAAGATTTTTATGATGCGAGAGGTTAGGGCTACTGGTCTGTAATTTTTAGCTAGTGCTCTACTACCTCCCTTGTGCAAAGGAGCTATGTCTGCACTCTTTAAGGCCTCTGGTATTTCACCTAGATCTAAGCTCTTTCTCCAAAGAATACTGAGGGCTCGTGCTAGTGGTACTTTGCACTTACTTATAAATAGAGCATTCCATGAATCTGGCCCAGGTGCTGAGTGAGTAGGAATGTTTTCCATTTCTTTTTCGAAATCTATGGGATTTGTACTAATGTCAGTTAGTTGGTCTGTGCGGCCTTCTTCTGGAGTGAAAAATATTTCTGCATTTTCTACCTTGCTGTCATTTAGTGGGTTGCTGAACACCGACTCATACTGTTCTTTTAGGATTTCACTCATTTCCTGTTCATCGTCAGTATACGAGTCTCCTCTCAGTAGTGGTCCAATTCTACAGGTAGTTCTTAGCTTGGATTTTGCGTAGGAATAGAAATATTTTGGGTTTCTTGCAATATCCTGTATGGCCTTTTGTTCCCTTTGTACTTCTTCTGTGAGGTATGACATCCTAAGTTTTTGCTCTAATTCAGTGATCTCTCTGCTAAGTCTATCTTTCCTCTGTTGTAGCATATTTGTGTTTTTAAGCAGTTCAGTAACTTGTCTTCTTCTTCTGTACCATCTCCTACACTCTCTATATCTGATCTTCCATTGGGTTTCCTCAGTGGTACATGTTTCATACATACTTTGTGTGCTTCTGTATTCAGCTTCTCTAGGCACTGGTGGGGATTTAGGCTGCTCATGTCTGATTCCCAGGGTATATCTGATAGCTCTTGGTTTGTTTTTTCCCAGTTAATTCTATGGTTGTTAAAATTAAACTTACTGAACATCCCGTCTCTAACTTTAGTGATGCAGTTTCCTACCCCTGAGTTAATACTATCTGAACCTCTATGATGTTATGATTAGAGTAAATAGTTTTGGAAACTGTTATGTCTCTCATCAGTTCCTCGTTGTTTGTGAATATTAAATCCAGGGTATTTTCATTTCTAGTGGGATCAATTACCTGTTGGTTTAAAGAGTACTTTTCACAAAACCTCATTATTTCCCTGGTATGTACCTGTTGAGCCAGGCTGCTTCCCGGGGATATTTCTGGTATAACATTACATTGTGCCATCTTCCATTTTACATGAGGGAGATTAAAATCTCCAAGGAGTAAAATATTTGGTGTAGGACTTTCTAGCCTATCCAGATAGCTATCTATCTTACTTAATTGATCTGTGAATTCCTCAGAAATTGCCGATGGTGGTTTGTATACTAGGATAATTACCAAATTCCTATTTTCAACTTTATGCCTAGAATTTCTACTATATCATTCATAGAATTCAGCACTTCTGCGCAACAGAAAGTATCCTTTACATAGATTCCTACTCCTCCCTGTGACCTATTGATTCTATCACATCTATACATGTTGTAGTTTTCTATCTTTCTCTCTCCATCCAAAACATCCCTTGTATGTGTTTCTGTAAATGACCCAAATATGGCATTCACTTCTGTCAGGAGCCCACTGACATAACTAACTTTGTCATTTTTATTTGATTTCAAACCCTATATATTTGCAAATATGAAGTAGGTTGGTAGACAGCAACCACCCAGGGAAGTACTACCGTCCTGCCGGATGACTGTGAAACAGAAACCTGTAACTGTTTTACATGATGGTAGGATTGCTGGTGTCTTTTTCTGTCTCATAAACACGCTAGATAACAGGGATATCTTATTACTCCTACTTGCAGTTTGGTCACACTTCACAGACACGCACATGCATATATAAATATACATGCATCTAGGTTTTTTCTCCTTTTTCTAAATAGCTCTTGTTCTTCTTTATTTCCACTTCCCCATGGATAATAGAAGAAAAGAATCTTTCCACCGTAAGCCATGCGTGTCGTATAAGGCAACTAAAATGCCGGGAGAAATGGGCTAGTAACCCCTTCTCCTGTAAACATTAACTAAAAAAGAGAAGAAGAAAAACTTTATAAAACTGGGATGCTTGAATGTGCATGAATGTAGTGCGGATGACAAGAAACAGATGACTGCTGATGTTACGAATGAAAAGAAGTTGGATGTCCTGGCCCTAAGCGAAACAAAGCTGAAGGGAGTAGGGGAGTTTTGGTGGGGAGAAATAAATGGGATTAAATCTGGAGTATCTGAGAGAGTTAGAGCTAAGGAAGGGGTAGCAATAATGTTGAAGGATCAGTTATGGAAGTAGAAAAGAGAACATGAATGTGTAAATTCAAGGATTATGTGGATTAAAGTAAAGGTTGATGCGAAAAGTGGGTCATAATAAGCGTGTATGCACCTGGAGGAGAGAGGAATGTAGAGGAGAGAGAGATTTTGGGAGATGTTAAGTGAATGTATAGGAACCTTTGAACCAAGTGAGAGAGTAATTGTGGTAGGGGACCTGAATGCTAAAGTAGGAGAAACTTTTAGAGAGGGTGTGCTAGGTAAGTTTGAGATCCCAGGTGTAAATGATAATGGGAGCCCTTTGATTGAACTTTGCAAAGAAAGGGGTTTAGTTATAGGTAATACATATTTAAAGAAAAAGAGGATAAATAAGTATACAAGATATGATGTAGGGCAAAATGACAGTAGTTTGTTGAATTATGTATTGGTGGATAAAAGACTGTAGAGTAGACTTCAGGATGTACATGTTTATAGAGGGGCCACAGATACATCAGATCACTTTTTAGTTGTAGCTACACTGAGAGTAAAAGGTAGATGGGATACAAGGAGAATAGAAGCATCAGGTAAGAGAGAGGTGAAGGTTTATAAACTAAAAAGGAGGCAGTTAGGGTAAGATATAAACAACTATTGGAGGAGAGATGGGCTACTGAGAGTATAGGAAATGGGGTCAAAGAGGTATGGGGTAGGTTTACAGATGTAGTGTTAGAGTGTTCAGCAGAAGTTTGTGGTTACAGGAAGGTGGGTGCAGGAGGGAAGAGGAGCAAATGGTGGAATGATGATGTAAAGAGAGTAGTAAGGGAGAAAAAGTTAGCATATGAGAAGTTTTTACAAAGTAGAAGTGATGCAAGGAGAGAAGAGTAAATGGAGAAAAAGAGAGAGGTTAAGAGAGTGGTGAAGCAATGTAAAAAGAGAGCAAATGAGAGAGTGGGTGAGATGTTATCAACAAATTTTGTTGAAATAAGAAAAAGTTTTGGAGTGAGATTAACAAGTTAAGGAAGCCTAGAGAACAAATGGATTTGTCAGTTAAAAATAGGAGAGGAGAGTATTAAATGGAGAGTTAGAGGTATTGGGAAGATGGAGAGAATATTTTGAGGAATTGTTGAATGTTGATGAAGATAGGTAAGCTGTGATTTTGTGTATAGGGCAAGGAGGAATAACATCTTGTAGGAGTGAGGAAGAGCCAGTTTTGAGTGTGGGGGGAAATTCGTGAGGCAGTAGGTAGAATGAAAGGGGGTAAGGCAGCTGGGATTGATGGGATAAAGATAGAAATGTTAAAAGCAGGTGAGGATATAGTTTTGGAGTGGTTGGTGCTATTATTTAATAAATGTATGGAAGAAGGTAAGGTACCTAGGGACTGGCAGAGAGCATGCATAGTTCCTTTGTATAAAGGCAAAGGGGACAAAAGAGAGTGCAAAAATTATAGGGGGATAAGTCTGTTGAGTATACCTGGTAAAGTGTATGGTAGAGTTATTATTGAAAGAATTAAGAGTAAGACGGAGAATAGGATAGCAGATGAACAAGGAGGCTTTAGGAAAGGTAGGGGGTGTGTGGACCAGGTGTTTACAGAGAAACATATAAGTGAACAGTATTTAGATAAGGCTAAAGAGGTTTTTGGGGCATTTATGGATTTGGAAAAGGCGTATGACGGGGTGGATAGGGGGGCAATGTGGCAGACGTTGCAGATGTATGGTATAGGAGGTAGGTTACTGAAAGCAGTGAAGAGTTTTTACGAGGATAGTGAGGCTCAAGTTAGAGTATGTAGGAAAGAGGGAGATTATTTCCCAGTAAAAGTAGGCCTTAGACAAGGATGTGTGATGTCACCGTGGTTGTTCAATATATTTATAGATGGGGTTGTAAGAGAAGTAAATGCGAGGGTCTTGCAAGAGATGTGGGGTTAAAAGATAAAGAATCACACACAAAGTGGGAGTTGTCACATCACAGTTGCAATTTGCTGATGACACTGCTCTTGGGTGATTCTGAAGAGAAGTTGCAGAGGTTGGTGGATGAATTTGGTTGTGTAAAAGAAGAAAATGAAAAGTGAATACAGGAAAGAGTAAGGTTATGAGGATAAAAAGATTAGGTGATGAAAGATTGGATATCAGATTGGAGGGAGAGAGTATGGAGGAGGTGAATGTATTCAGATATTTGGGAGTGGACGTGTCAGCGGATGGGTCTATGAAAGATGAGGTGAATCATAGAATTGATGAGGGAAAATGGGTGAGCAGTGCACTTAGGAGTCTGTGGAGACAAAGAACTTTGTCCTTGGAAGCAAAGAGGGGAATGAATGAGAGTATAGTTTTACCAACGCTCCTGTATGGGTGTGAAGCATGGGTGATGAATGTTGCAGCGAGGAGAAGGCCAGAGGCAGTGGAGATGTCATGTCTGAGGGCAATGTGTGGTGTGAATATAATGCAGAGAATTCGTAGTTTGGAAGTTAGGAGGAGGTGCGGGATTGCCAAAACTGTTTTCCAGAGGGCTGAGGAAGGGTTGTTAAGGTGGTTCGGATATGTAGAGAGAATGGAGCAAAACAGAATGACTTCAAGAGTGTATCAGTCTGTAGTGGAAGGAAGGCGGGGTAGGGGTCAGCCTAGGAAAGGTTGGAGGGAGGGGGCAAAGGAGGTTTTGTGTGCGAGGGGCTTGGACTTCCAGCAGGCATGCATGAGCATGTTTGATAGGAGTGAATGGAGACAAATGGTTTTTAATACTTGATGTGCTGTTGGAGTGTGAGCAAAGTAACATTTATGAAGGGATTCAGGGAAACCGGCAGGCTGGACTTGAGTCCTGGAGACGGGAAGTACAGTGCCTGCACTCTGAAGGAGGGGTGTTAATGTTGCAGTTTAAAAGCTGTAGTGTAAAGCACCCTTCTGGCAAGACAGTGATGGAGTGAATGAAGGTGAAAGTTTTTCTTTTTCGGGCCACCCTGCCTTGGCGGGAATCGGCCAGTGTGTTAATAAAAAAAAAAAAAAATGAAGCAGGAATTACCAAGTGGGATGTTTTGTCTTGCTTTGTGTTTCATTAGTACCACTGGTGGTATACTACCTGGTATGTCCCCTGGTGTACACTCCCCTGGTTTCTCCAGTACTGGCTTCGCGTTTGTTTGCTTATTCGGCCTTGACGGGCTGATGCCTGGTTTGGTATGCCCCATTTTACTGCCCACCTGTCCTCTCTGTACCATTACCCCTGTTTGTCTCTTCCTTTGTTTCGATCTTTTCTGTTTTTGTCTAAAAAAGAAACACAACATAATCAAGATTCAGACATGTACGCGCAGAGCCCCAGACCGACAAAATGTGATCAGTCACAAGGGAGCCTTCACCAAATTCAACTTCAATAACAAGAACATAAAGTGAGACCAAGTAAACTAAGTCCTAAAACCCAATCTAACTTTATTATTTTTTAAATACACTACCTAACAGAATACTCCATTCTACTGAATTTATAACAATGCACGCAACCATATGACCTGTCTTTGTAATACTCACTTGTGCTTTATAGTAATCAGTTTACATTAATGTTTTTCACTGATTTCATCATTGCTTAGTTAATCTTAAGTTAATTTTAAGCCAGCCCGTAATGCTATGCATAGTATAAGTGGCTTTGGCATGCTGCTCTTATCTGTATTTTTTTTGTACCTCTGTAAGTGTGCTCAAATTATAAATAAATAAATAAATAAATAAATAAATATAAGCTGGGAAGGTAGCCTAAGCAACACAGACCCAAACTTATGCCTAGAACACACAAACTATGCGGCACTTGATGTAAAAAGGAGGAGCAGATGTAAAATAGAAAGAGACAGGTGCTCCCTTTACAGGTGATGGAAAAGAATAACAGAGTGGCTGCAGGAGGCCAATATATCTGCAATGTGTAGGGAGATACTGGTCAGATAAATAGAAAACATTATAGCTGATAATATAAGAAGCTATCTCGATAGGCATAATTTGATTAATTAATTTATTTATTTATTTTATTTATTAATTTGAACATGATACAGTGAAGTACATAGTTATTACAGTGTAACATGCCAAAGCCCCTTATGAGCAGGCTTAAAATTAACTTAAGATTAAATAAGCAATGATATATTCAGTGGTAAAAACATCATTGTAAACAGATAACAATTTAGCACAAATGAGTATTACAAAGACAGGTCATATGGTCATTTACTGTGTTGCTGAGCATTCAGTAGATTGGAGTATTCTGTTAGGTAATGTAATTAAAAAATAAAGTTTGATTGGGTCACGGGTTAGACATTTATGAGATACAATAATGAGAAACATTTATGAGATACAATAATGAGAAACATTTATGAGATACAATTATTCAGTATTTATTTAGCTGTGAGAGTAAGTGATTTTTGAGAAGAGACTTGAATTTATAAACAGACAGTGTTTCTTTTATATTCACAGGTAATGAGTTCCAGATTTTAGGGCCTTTTATGTGCATTGAGTTTTTGCATAGCGTGAGATGGACTCAAGGAACGTCAAAGAGTGATCTGTGCCTTGTGTTATGGTTGTGTGTTCTGTTGAGGTTGGTAAGGAGACGTTTGAGGGGAGGGTTTATATCAGAATTAAGTGTTCTATGAATGTAGTAGGTGCAGTAAAAAGTATGGATGTTTTGAATGGTGAGTAGGTTTAGAGTTTTGAATATTGGTGGAGTGTGCTGCCTGTAGTGGGAATTTATCATTCTGACTGCAGCCTTTTGTTGGGCAATTAATGGTCTGAGATGGTTTACTGTTGTTGAGCCCCCATGCACAAATTCCATAGGTGAGATAGGGGTAAATAAGTGAGTGATATAGGGCCAGGAGGGCTGACTGTGGAATATAGTACTGTATCTTCGATAGTATGCATACGGTCTTGGAAATTTTTTTGGAAATCTGTTGTACATGTGTTTGAAATTTGAGTCTATTATCAAGGTGGATTCCTAAGAATTTTCCCTCTGTGAGTTTTGTGATAGGTGATCTGTTTATCTTTATGTTAAGAGGGACGTCTGTAGCTCTGTTACCAAACTGAATGAAGCAGGTTTTGTCAATGTTTAGAGTAAGTTTGTTAGTACTCATCCAGGTAGATATTTTCTGTAATTCGGCATTTACAGTATTGGCTAGCGTGACTGGGCTCGGGTGAGAGAAGACATATGTAGTGTCATCTGCAAATAGTGTGGGTTTGAGTAGTTGCGATGCATTTGGTAGGTCATTTATGTATATGAGAAAGAGAAGAGGGCCTAGGACACTTCCCTGTGGGACACCAACTGTAATTGGCTGTGCTGAAGAGTTTGCCCCATTTGTTTACACATACTGGCTTCTGTTACTGAGGTAAGACTTTAGGTAGTTGAGGGAGTGCCCTCTTATACCATAGTGCAAAAATTTTATATGGAGCAAGTCATGGTCAACTACATCAAAAGCTTTACACAGGTCGATGAAGATCCCCAGTGAGACTTCTTTTTTCTCTATTGCAGTGTGTGTGTGTTCTAGAATGTGTATAATAGCATCATTAGTATTTTTATTAGGCCTGAACCCAAATTGACAGGGGTTGAGTATGTTGTGGGAGATGAGGTAGGAATAGATTCGCTAATGAATTAATTTTTCGAAGATTTTAGAGAGAGGGTGTAAGTTGGATATTGGCCTATAGTTATTCAAGTCTGTTTGGTCTCCTCCTCAATGGATCGGGGTGACCCTTGCTATTTTGAGAAGTGTAGGGAAGGTAGAGGATTCTATGGATTTGTTAAAGAGTGTTGCTGATACTCAACATGGATTCACCAGGGGCCGTTCCTGCCTAACTAATTTATTAACCTTCTTCAGCAAGGCTTTTGAGGCCATTGATCAGGATAAAGAATTCGATATTGTTTATTTAGATTTTAGTAAGGCTTTTGATAGAGTACCACATCAGAAACTGTTGAAGAAAGTGGCTGCTCAAGGCATTGGGGGAAATGTGCTGCCATGGATTGAGTCATGGCTCACTGATAGGAAGCAGGGTGGCACTGCTATATACTACTCAGACCAACTAGAATGTATCACTAATACTTGCACAAGGGATGAACATGGGGAATATATAATAGCTAAATTCAAATCCAAATACCTACAAAAACCTCTCACAGTGATAAACATCTACAGAGTTCCACAATCAAACATTAGCCAATTTAGTCAAAACCTAGGAAGTATGATAACTGATGCACACATGAACAAAGATCACTTACTACTCTCAGGTGACTTCAATATAAATCTCCTGCAAGACCAGGACCCACACGTTACTGAATTCACAAACACAATGAGTAACTGCATGTTGCTACCAACAGTAACAAAACCTACAAGAGTTGCAGAGACTAGTGTTTCCCTACTTGACCACATCTGGACCAACACCATATCCCCTTTAAAATCAGGCATAATTACAGATAATACCACAGACCACTACCCTACTTTCCTCATAACAACTCTTGGTAAAATACCCCAAGACACTACTAAAGTCACCTTCAGACTTCACAATGAGGCAGCCATTAATAACTTCACAACAGCAGTAACAAACATTGACTGGCACACTGAGCTAGAAATCTATACAGATATTGACGAATGTTTTAATAATTTTCTAAAAAAGACCCAATACCTTTATAACAAGCACTGCCCTAAAAAAACTAAACAGATGACAGCTAAGAGACTGAACAGTCCCTGGCTAACACCCAGCATTCTCAAATCCATAAATACAAAACACCGATATGAAAAACAGTACAGAATGGGTCACATAACCAGAGACCAAACAAAACGTTACTCGTCAATCCTAACCAGCCTGATAAGAAGGGCAAAAAAATTGTATTAGGAGAAAAGATTATCCAACTAACGAGGTGATATAAAAAAGACCTGGAAGACCCTATCAGAAATTCTGGGAACAAAAAAGATATCACAACATAGCGAAATAAAATTAGCAAAATCAGATGAACCCCAACTCCCACCAACAGAAACAGCAAACAGACTCAATGATTTCTTCTCCACTATAGGTCAAAACCTTGCCAATAAAATCCCAAGCTCAGTTACCCCACCAAATGACTACCTCACTGGCAACTACCCGAACACACTGTTCCTAGCTCCGACTAACCCATACGAAGTCTCCCTTATTATCAACGCACTGAAAAACAAGGCAGGAGATTTAAATACCTTACCACCCTTTATATACAAAAAAGCATCACAAGTACTATCACCAATCATTGCAACACTCTTTAACAAATCCATTGAATCCTCCACCTTCCCTACAGTTCTCAAAATAGCAAGGGTCACCCCGATCCATAAAGGAGGAGACCAAACAGAGTTGAATAACTATAGGCCAATATCCAATTTACACCCTCTCTCAAAAATCTTCGAAAAATTAATTCATAAACGAATCTACTCCTACCTCATCTCCCAAAACATTCTCAACCCCTACCAATTTGGATTCAGGCCTAATAAAAATACTAATGATGCTATTATACACATGTCTCATAAACACGCTAGATAACAGGAATATCTTGCTACTCCTACTCACACTTTGGTCACACTTCACAGACACGCACATGCATATATATATATACATACATCTAGGTTTTTCTCCTTTTTCTAAATAGCTCTTGTTCTTTTTTATTTCTTCTATTGTCCATGGGGAAGTGGAAAAGAATCTTTCCTCCGTAAGCCATGCGTGTCGTATGAGGCGACTAAAATGCCGGGAGCAATGGGCTAGTAACCCCTTCTCCTGTATACATTTACTAAAAAAGAGAAGAAGAAAAACTTTATAAAACTGGGATGCTTAAATGTGCGTGGATGTAGTGCGGATGACAAGAAACAGATGATTGCTGATGTTATGAATGAAAAGAAGTTGGATGTCCTGGCTCTAAGCGAAACAAAGCTGAAGGGGGTAGGAGAGTTTCAGTGGGGGGAAATAAATGGGATTAAATCTGGAGTATCTGAGAGAGTTAGAGCAAAGGAAGGGGTAGCAGTAATGTTAAATGATCAGTTATGGAAGGAGAAAAGAGAATATGAATGTGTAAATTCAAGAATTATGTGGATTAAAGTAAAGGTTGGATGCGAGAAGTGGGTCATAATAAGCGTGTATGCACCTGGAGAAGAGAGGAATGCAGAGGAGAGAGAGAGATTTTGGGAGATGTTAAGTGAATGTATAGGAGCCTTTGAACCAAGTGAAAGAGTAATTGTGGTAGGGGACCTGAATGCTAAAGTAGGAGAAACTTTTAGAGAGGGTGTGGTAGGTAAGTTTGGGGTGCCAGGTGTAAATGATAATGGGAGCCCTTTGATTGAACTTTGTATAGAAAGGGGTTTAGTTATAGGTAATACATATTTTAAGGAAAAGAGGATAAATAAGTATACAAGATATGATGTAGGGCGAAATGACAGTAGTTTGTTGGATTATGTATTGGTAGATAAAAGACTGTTGAGTAGACTTCAGGATGTACATGTTTATAGAGGGGCCACAGATATATCAGATCACTTTCTAGTTGTAGCTACACTGAGAGTAAAAGGTAGATGGGATACAAGGAGAATAGAAGCATCAGGGAAGAGAGAGGTGAAGGTTTATAAACTAAAAGAGGAGGCGGTTAGGGTAAGATATAAACAGCTATTGGAGGATAGATGGGCTAATGAGAGCATAGGCAATGGGGTCGAAGAGGTATGGGGTAGGATTAAAAATGTAGTGTTAGAGTGTTCAGCAGAAGTTTGTGGTTACAGGAAAGTGGGTGCAGGAGGGAAGAGGAGCGATTGGTGGAATGATGATGTAAAGAGAGTAGTAAGGGAGAAAAAGTTAGCATATGAGAAGTTTTTACAAAGTAGAAGTGATGCAAGGAGGGAAGAATATATGGAGAAAAAGAGAGAGGTTAAGAGAGTGGTGAAGCAATGTAAAAAGAGAGCAAATGAGAGAGTGGGTGAGATGTTATCAACAAATTTTGTTGAAAATAAGAAAAAGTTTTGGAGTGAGATTAACAAGTTAAGAAAGCCTAGAGAACAAATGGATTTGTCAGTTAAAAATAGGAGAGGAGAGTTATTAAATGGAGAGTTAGAGGTATTGGGAAGATGGAGGGAATATTTTGAGGAATTGTTAAATGTTGATGAAGATAGGGAAGCTGTGATTTCGTGTATAGGGCAAAGAGGAATAACATCTTGTAGGAGTGAGGAAGAGCCAGTTGTGAGTGTGGGGGAAGTTCGTGAGGCAGTAGGTAAAATGAAAGGGGGTAAGGCAGCCGGGATTGATGGGATAGAGATAGAAATGTTAAAAGCAGGTGGGGATATAGTTTTGGAGTGGTTGGTGCAATTATTTAATAAATGTATGGAAGAGGGTAAGGTACCTAGGGATTGGCAGAGACCATGCATAGTTCCTTTGTATAAAGGCAAAGGGGATAAAAGAGAGTGCAAAAATTATAGGGGGATAAGTCTGTTGAGTGTACCTGGTAAAGTGTATGGTAGAGTTATAATTGAAAGAATTAAGAGTAAGACGGAGAATAGGATAGCAGATGAACAAGGAGGCTTTAGGAAAGGTAGGGGGTGTGTGGACCAGGTGTTTACAGTGAAACATATAAGTGAACAGTATTTAGATAAGGCTAAAGAGGTCTTTGTGGCATTTATGGATTTGGAAAAGGCGTATGACAGGGTGGATAGGGGGGCAATGTGGCAGATGTTGCAAGTGTATGGTGTAGGAGGTAGGTTACTGAAAGCAGTGAAGAGTTTTTATGAGGATAGTGAGGCTCAAGTTAGAGTATGTAGGAAAGAGGGAAATTATTTCCCAGTAAAAGTAGGCCTTAGACAAGGATGTGTGATGTCACCGTGGTTGTTTAATATATTTATAGATGGGGTTGTAAGAGAAGTAAATGCGAGGGTCTTGGCAAGAGGCGTGGAGTTAAAAGATAAAGAATCACACACAAAGTGGGAGTTGTCACAGCTGCTCTTTGCTGATGACACTGTGCTCTTGGGAGATTCTGAAGAGAAGTTGCAGAGATTGGTGGATGAATTTGGTAGGGTGTGCAAAAGAAGAAAATTAAAGGTGAATACAGGAAAGAGTAAGGTTATGAGGATAACAAAAAGATTAGGTGATGAAAGATTGAATATCAGATTGGAGGGAGAGAGTATGGAGGAGGTGAACGTATTCAGATATTTGGGAGTGGACGTGTCAGCAGATGGGTCTATGAAAGATGAGGTGAATCATAGAATTGATGAGGGAAAAAGAGTGAGTGGTGCACTTAGGAGTCTGTGGAGACAAAGAACTTTGTCCTTGGAGGCAAAGAGGGGAATGTATGAGAGTATAGTTTTACCAACGCTCTTATATGGGTGTGAAGCGTGGGTGATGAATGTTGCAGCGAGGAGAAGGCTGGAGGCAGTGGAGATGTCATGTCTGAGGGCAATGTGTGGTGTGAATATAATGCAGAGACTTCGTAGTTTGGAAGTTAGGAGGAGGTGCGGGATTACCAAAACTGTTGTCCAGAGGGCTGAGGAAGGGTTGTTGAGGTGGTTCGGACATGTAGAGAGAATGGAGCGAAACAGAATGACTTCAAGAGTGTATCAGTCTGTAGTGGAAGGAAGGCGGGGTAGGGGTCGGCCTAGGAAAGGTTGGAGGGAGGGGGTAAAGGAGGTTTTGTGTGCGAGGGGCTTGGACTTCCAGCAGGCATGCATGAGCGTGTTTGATAGGAGTGAATGGAGACAAATGGTTTTTAATACTTGACGTGCTGTTGGAGTGTGAGCAAAGTAACATTTATGAAGGGATTCAGGGAAACCGGCAGGCCGGACTTGAGTCCTGGAGATGGGAAGTACAGTGCCTGCACTCTGAAGGAGGGGTGTTAATGCTGCAGTTTAAAAACTGTAGTGTAAAGCACCCTTCTGGCAAGACAGTGATGGAGTGAATGATGGTGAAAGTTTTTCTTTTTCGGGCCACCCTGCCTTGGTGGGAATCGGCCAGTGTGATAATATAATATAAAAAAAATATATATAATAATATAGAACATATATACACTGCAATAGAGAAAAAAGAAGTCCCACTGGGGATCTTCATTGACTTACGTAAAGCTTTTGATACAGTTGACCATGACTTGCTCCACGTAAAATTGTCACACTATGGTATTAGAGGGCACTCCCTCAACTACCTCAAGTCTTACCTCAGCAACAGAAGCCAATATGTGTACGCAAATGGGGCAAGCTCTACCGCACAACCAATTACAGTTGGTGTCCCACAGGGAAGTGTCCTTGGCCCTCTTCTCTTTCTCCTATACATAAATGACCTACCAAATGCTTCGCAATTACTCAAACCCACACTATTTGCTGATGACACAACATACGTCTTCTCCCACCCGAGCCCAGTCACGCTAGCCAATACTGTAAACACCGAATTACAGAAAATATCTACCTGGATGAGGACTAACAAACTTACACTAAACATTGGCAAAACCTACTTCATTCAGTTTGGTAACAGAGCTACAGATGTACCTCTTAAGATAATAAACGGATCACCTATCACAAAGCTAACAGAGGGAAAATTCCTAGGAATCCACCTCGATAATAGACTCAAATTTCATACACATATACAACAAATTTCTAAGAAAATCTCCAAGACTGTAGGCATACTATCAAAGATACGGTACTATGTTCCACAGTCAGCCCTCCTGGCCCTTTATCACTCTCTTATTTACCCCTATCTCACCTATGGAATTTGTGCATGGGGGCTCAACAACAATTAACCATCTCAGACCACTAATTACCCAACAAAAGGCTGTAGTTAGAATGATAAATTCTCACTACAGGCAACACACTCCACCAATATTCAAAACACTCAACCTACTCACCATACAAAACATCCGTACTTATTATTGCACCTATTACATACATAGAACACTTAACTCTGATATTAACCCTCCCCTCAAACATCTCCTTGCCAACCTCAACAGAACACATGACCATAACACAAGGCACAGATCGCTCTTTGATGTTCCTCGTGTCCATCTCACGCTATGCAAAAACTCAATGCACATAAAAGGCCCTAAAATCTGGAATTCATTACCTGTAAATATAAAAGAAACACTACCTGTTTATAAATTCCAGTCTCTTCTCAAAGATCACTTACTCACTCAAAACCAAATAAATACTGAATAACTGAACCTTATAAATTGTATATCCTATATGTTACTCACAATTATATCACACAAATGTTAAACCTAGGACCCAATCTAAGTTTATTATTTTTTTAAATACACTACCTAACAGAATACTCCATTCGACTGAATGTACAGCAATGCAAGCAACCATATGACCTGTCTTTGTAATACTCATTTGTGCTTTATAGTTATTTTTTTTTTATTTTTTTATTATCACACTGGCCGATTCCCACCAAGGCAGGGTGGCCCGAAAAAGAAAAACTTTCACCATCATTCACTCCATCACTGTCTTGCCAGAAGGGTGCTTTACACTACAGTTTTTAAACTGCAACATTAACACCCCTCCTTCAGAGTGCAGGCACTGTACTTCCCATCTCCAGGACTCAAGTCCGGCCTGCCGGTTTCCCTGAATCCCTTCATAAATGTTACTTTGCTCACACTCCAACAGCACGTCAAGTATTAAAAACCATTTGTCTCCATTCACTCCTATCAAACACGCTCACGCATGCCTGCTGGAAGTCCAAGCCCCTCGCACACAAAACCTCCTTTACCCCCTCCCTCCAACCCTTCCTAGGCCGACCCCTACCCCGCCTTCCTTCCACTACAGACTGATACACTCTTGAAGTTATTCTGTTTCGCTCCATTCTCTCTACATGTCCGAACCACCTCAACAACCCTTCCTCAGCCCTCTGGACAACAGTTTTGGTAATCCCGCACCTCCTCCTAACTTCCAAACTACGAATTCTCTGCATTATATTCACACCACACATTGCCCTCAGACATGACATCTCCACTGCCTCCAGCCTTCTCCTCGCTGCAACATTCATCACCCATGCTTCACACCCATGTAAGAGCGTTGGTAAAACTATACTCTCATACATTCCCCTCTTTGCCTCCAAGGACAAAGTTCTCTGTCTCCACAGACTCCTAAGTGCACCACTCACTCTTTTTCCCTCATCAATTCTATGATTCACCTCATCTTTCATAGACCCATCCGCTGACACGTCCACTCCCAAATATCTGAATACGTTCACCTCCTCCATACTCTCTCCCTCCAATCTGATATTCAATCTTTCATCACCTAATCTTTTTGTTATCCTCATAACCTTACTCTTTCCTGTATTCACCTTTAATTTTCTTCTTTTGCACACCCTACCAAATTCATCCACCAATCTCTGCAGCTTCTCTTCAGAATCTCCCAAGAGCACAGTGTCATCAGCAAAGAGCAGCTGTGACAACTCCCACCCTGTGTGTGACTCTTTATCTTTTAACTCCACGCCTCTTGCCAAGACCCTCACATTTACTTCTCTTACAACCCCATCTATAAATATATTAAACAACCACGGTGACATCACACATCCTTGTCTAAGGCCTACTTTTACTGGGAAAAAATTTCCCTCTTTTCTACATACTCTAACTTGAGCTTCACTATCCTCGTAAAAACTCTTCACTGCTTTCAGTAACCTACCTCCTACACCATACACTTGCAACATCTGCCACATTGCCCCCCTATCCACCCTGTCATACGCCTTTTCCAAATCCATAAATGCCACAAAGACCTCTTTAGCCTTATCTAAATACTGTTCACTTATATGTTTCACTGTAAACACCTGGTCCACACACCCCCTACCTTTCCTAAAGCCTCCTTGTTCATCTGCTATCCTATTCTCCGTCTTACTCTTAATTCTTTCAATTATAACTCTACCATACACTTTACCAGGTACACTCAACAGACTTATCCCCCTATAATTTTTGCACTCTCTTTTATCCCCTTTGCCTTTATACAAAGGAACTATGCATGCTCTCTGCCAATCCCTAGGTACCTTACCCTCTTCCATACATTTATTAAATAATTGCACCAACCACTCCAAAACTATATCCCCACCTGCTTTTAACATTTCTATCTTTATCCCATCAATCCCGGCTGCCTTACCCCCTTTCATTTTACCTACTGCCTCACGAACTTCCCCCACACTCACAACTGGCTCTTCCTCACTCCTACAAGATGTTATTCCTCCTTGCCCTATACACGAAATCACAGCTTCCCTATCTTCATCAACATTTAACAATTCCTCAAAATATTCCCTCCATCTTCCCAATACCTCTAACTCTCCATTTAATAACTCTCCTCTCCTATTTTTAACTGACATATCCATTTGTTCTCTAGGCTTCCTTAACTTGTTAATCTCACTCCAAAACTTTTTCTTATTTTCAACAAAATTTGTTGATAACAGCTCACCCACTCTCTCATTTGCTCTCTTTTTACATTGCTTCACCACTCTCTTAACCTCTCTCTTTTTCTCCATATACTCTTCCCTCCTTGCATCACTTCTACTTTGTAAAAACTTCTCATATGCTAACTTTTTCTCCCTTACTACTCTCTTTACATCATCATTCCACCAATCGCTCCTCTTCCCTCCTGCACCCACTTTCCTGTAACCACAAACTTCTGCTGAACACTCTAACACTACATTTTTAAACCTACCCCATTCCTCTTCGACCCCATTGCCTATGCTCTCATTAGCCCATCTATCCTCCAATAGCTGTTTATATCTTACCCTAACTGCCTCCTCTTTTAGTTTATAAACCTTCACCTCTCTCTTCCCTGATGCTTCTATTCTCCTTGTATCCCATCTACCTTTTACTCTCAGTGTAGCTACAACTAGAAAGTGATCTGATATATCTGTGGCCCCTCGATAAACATGTACATCCTGAAGTCTACTGAACAGTCTTTTATCTACCAATACATAATCCAACAAACTACTGTCATTTCGCCCTACATCATATCGTGTATACTTATTTATCCTCTTTTTCTTAAAATATGTATTACCTATAACTAAACCCCTTTCTATACAAAGTTCAATCAAAGGGCTCCCATTATCATTTACACCTGGCACCCCAAACTTACCTACCACACCCTCTCTAAAAGTTTCTCCTACTTTAGCATTCAGGTCCCCTACCACAATTACTCTCTCACTTGGTTCAAAGGCTCCTATACATTCACTTAACATCTCCCAAAATCTCTCTCTCTCCTCTGCATTCCTCTCTTCTCCAGGTGCATACACGCTTATTATGACCCACTTCTCGCATCCAACCTTTACTTTAATCCACATAATTCTCGAATTTACACATTCATATTCTCTTTTCTCCTTCCATAACTGATCATTTAACATTACTGCTACCCCTTCCTTTGCTCTAACTCTCTCAGATACTCCAGATTTAATCCCATTTATTTCCCCCCACTGAAACTCTCCTACCCCCTTCAGCTTTGTTTCGCTTAGAGCCAGGACATCCAACTTCTTTTCATTCATAACATCAGCAATCATCTGTTTCTTGTCATCCGCACTACATCCACGCACATTTAAACAACCCAGTTTTATAAAGTTTTTCTTCTTCTCTTTTTTAGTAAATGTATACAGGAGAAGGGGTTACTAGCCCATTGCTCCCGGCATTTTAGTTGCCTCATACGACACGCATGGCTTACGGAGGAAAGATTCTTTTCCACTTCCCCATGGACAATAGAAGAAATAAAAAAGAACAAGAGCTATTTAGAATAAGGAGAAAAACCTAGATGTATGTATATATATATATGCATGTGCGTGTCTGTGAAGTGTGACCAAAGTGTAAGTAGGAGTAGCAAGATATCCCTGTTATCTAGCGTGTTTATGAGACAGAAAAAGAAAACCAGCAATCCTACCATCATGCAAAACAGTTACAGGTTTTTGTTTCACAGTCATCTGGCAGGACGGTAGTACTTCCCTGGGTGGTTGCTGTCTACCAACCTACTACCTACTTTATAGTTATCTGTTTACAATAATGTTTTATCACTGATTTCATCATTGCTTAGTTAATCTTAAGTTAATTTTAAGCCAGCCCGTAATGCTATGCATATAAGTGGCTTTGGCATGCTGCTCTTACCTGTATTTTTTGTACCTCTGTTTGTATGCTTAAATTACTAAATAAATAAATAAATAAATATTGAGTGTGCATAAATGGGGTTAAATCTGAGTGGGGATCTGTAACAAGTGGCATTCCACAGGGATCAGTTTTAGGCCTATTGTTGTTTATAATATATATAAATGACCTTGACGAGGGAATTACTAGTGGCATAAGCAAATTTGCTGATGACACGAAGATGGGTAGGATAACCGATTCAGACGTTGATGTCTCGAAACTTCAGGAGGATTTAGACAAACTCAATTCATGGTCAGAAAAGTGGCAGATGCGGTTCAACGTAGATAAATGTAAAGTTCTAAACCTCGGAAATGTTCATAACCCTAGCACCTACCAGCTTAATAATGTTGAACTTAGCCGTATAGAATGCGAAAAGGATTTGGGGGCTATGGTAAGCAGCAACCTTAAACCAAGACAGCAGTGCCTAAGAGTGCATAATAAGGCAAACAGATTGATGGGATTTATATCAAGAAGTGTAAGCAACAGAAGTCCAGCAGTTATACTTCAGCTTTATATGTCATTAGTAAGGTCTCGCCTAGATTATGCAGCTCAGCTCTGATCTCCATTTTACAGAATGGATATAAATTCCTTATTAACCCTTAACCCTTTGAGGGTCGACAGGCCCTCTCCGAAACTCGTTCTCAGGGTCGGCCAAATTTAAAAAAAAAAAAAAATTATTTTCTCTTATGAAAAGATAGAGAATCTTTTCCCGATCATAACGACACCAAAAGTTTGAAATTTGATAGAAAACTTACGGAATTATGCTCTCGCAAAGTTAGCGGTCTCGGCGATGTTTACGGATCGGCGATTTTGCCCACTTTGAGCCCCATTTTCGGCCAATTTCACTGTACTAGTCGACAAAAAAACATGAATATTTCGCTAGATCTCCATTTTTTCTATCGAATGGGTGCAAGAAACCACCCATTTATAAATTCAACTATCCAGTACAGTGGTCAGAATTTAGCAATTTTGCCAATTTCACACAAATTTCAAAAGATGCCAATTTCGGAATAGGGTCCAGAATAAACAAGAAAGACATTCCTGGCACTAAAATGACATTTCCTCTAGTCATTAGTCACGTCTCAAGGCCCCTCTTATATTCTTTTGCTTTCCACTTTGAATTTTTATTCTCACAAAAAATATAAGATTTACTGTTATGCAGACTACTGCATTAGTGTAAAAAATGGTATAAATAATATTGGTGCACTTGTGAAAGAATATTAGACTCACCAGTTGACGTGTATTGCACGCTTGGCACGATTTGTTTACTTTTGAAGTTTGGTAAAAATCGAACATTTCTGCTACTTTGAGCTCAATTTCAAGGCACCTTTCATTGTAAAACCAGTCAAAATCATCTCAATTTCAGTAATATGTCTTCCATTCTATAAAATGAGAGCAAGAAAACTAGAATACAACAATAAATACCATACGAAAATACACTGCAAAGTCGCTGATTTATTAAAAAAAAATGGAAAAAGGTTTTTTTTTCTCATTATGCACCGTTTGCTGCAGGATTTTTTTTAGACTGTGCACACTGACCACATAGACCCATTCTTTCATATGAAGGCCTACCAGCTTTCTCCCACTAGATTTGAGGTCGCTAGAATTTATGAGTACTAGTACGTCAAAAACCCCTACTCGTAAGACGTACTAGTACGACGAAAACCCTCAAAGGGTTAAATGGTCCAAACGTATATATACGTTTTTTCAACATTTGAAAGTATGTAAAAAAATGTAGATCATCTTTTTTTTTTTATTTGAAAATGTGTAAAAAAAACTCTTATCTACATGTGTTTTTTTGTTATGTTCGAAAATATGTAAAAAAACGTAGATCTACGTTTGGAGCACTACGGATTTGAACGTCAATCTGTTTGGACCGTTTAAGGGTTAAACATTCAGCGACGAATGACAAAATTAATTCACTGCATTAGAAATCTTCTGTATGAAGAGAGATTGAAGTCCCTTAAATTGCTTTCACTTGTAAGACGAAGAATGAGGGGAGACATGATCGAAGTGCACAAGTGGAAGATGGGTATTAATAAAGAGGATATTAATAAGGTCTTGAGGATATCTCTCCAAGAGAGAACCCGCAGTAATGGATTTCAATTAGACAAGTTTAGATTTAGAAAGGACACAGGAAAGTATTGGTTTGGAAATAGGGCATGGGCAAATATTCTGTTAGTGGGATGGATTGTGAAGGACCTGCCTAGTATGGGCTAACAGGCCTGCTGCAGTGCTCCTCCTTTCTTATGTTCTTATTTTCAGGAAAATAATACACATATTGAAAGTTTACTCTAGTTGCAAGGTTTACCTGTCATTATGTGTTTATGAGAATGAAGGGAAAGACCAGTAGTTCTCCCAGTGTAAAACATCCACCAGGGTTTTGTCACACATATACTAGGATGATGGTACCTCCCTGGGAAGTTGCTGTCTACTAAACTTGATACCTATCTAACACTGAGCACCATTCACTGTGTTCCAAGTAGCTAGTACACTTAGAAAAAAAAAAACTAGTGCTCAGAGCAGGATGTCTATGCCTGGAATATATATACCGCACAAATATAGCGATGCCTGTATAATGAATGAGCTTAGCTTACCTGCCATAGGTCTATCCGGAAGTGCATATCTAGATATTCTAGATTTATGTAGTGTTACATATAAACACACAATACAAATTATAAAACATAATCCAACCTTAAGTTTCTGTATACCTGCACACTTAAATGTCACCCATCTCTGTACAAACATCTTATGTTGAAATAATGATCATTATTACCATTATTATTAAGCAGGCCTGAGGGTTGCTATCTGCAACAGCCTGAGTGACCAGACAGACAACAGGGAAATCTGGCTTAAGCGAGGCAGTGGGAGGTAAAAGTACCCTAGAGACCAGTCACAGGTATATCAAACTCCATATATGGGGAGCAATATACCTCTGAGGCAACAGTTTAATGATTAAAATAAGTGAACTTAAATACTGAAGAATTAAAGTCACAATACCATGGTTGGAATAATTGACAACTAACTCACAGCTGGAGAGGAAACAAGAGAACTTCTGTCTACCAATGCAAGCTGATGATAATCTTGGATGGACCAGAACCTCTAAAGTTCCTTCTGCAAATTGTGGATAAGTTGTAAACTTGAGTGTATAAAGTTTACCTGCAGGCTATGGGCCCAGTAGCCTGTGGTGCAGCGAGCGTAACCAAGAGTTGAGAGTGCATGGTAAGCGTACCTCGATGGAAATGGAGACACCCAACCTGATAGGAAAACAAAACTATTATCATAATAATTACAATTATAATTATCATTATAATTGTTACAGGGATACAGGCAGAGTTTTGACTAATGTGAATGGACTGACATGTTTTTAATAATATAATAATAATATCTTTATTTACTAAAGGTAGTAGGTTGGTAGACAGCAACCACCCAGGGAGGTACTACTGTCCTGCCAAGTGAGTGTAAAATGAAAGCCTGTAATTGTTTTACATGATGGTAGGATTGCTGGTGTCTTTTGTCTGTCTCATAAATATGCAAGATTACAGGTATGTCTTGCTACTTCTGCGTACTTACATTTAGGTCACACTACACATACGTGTACAAGCATATATATATATACACGTATATATATATATATATATATACACACACACCCCTCTGGGTTTTCTGCTATTTTCTTTCTAGTTCTTGTTCTTATTTATTTCCTCTTATCTCCATGGGAAAGTGGAACAGAATTCTTCCTCCGTAAGCCATGCGTGTTGTAAGAGGTGATTAAAATGGTGGGAGTAAGGGGCTAGTAACCCCTTCTCCTGTATAAATTACTAAATTTGCAAAGAGAAACTTTTGTTTTTCTTTTTGGGCCACCCCACTTCGGTGGGATATGGCCAGTTTGTTGAAAGATGATGAAAGAGGGGGTAAAGGAGGTTTTGTGGGCGAGGGGCTTGGACTTCCAGCAAGCGTGCGTGCATGAGCGTGTTAGATAGGAGTGAGTGGAGACGAATGATACTTGGGACCTGACGATCTGTTGGAGTGTGAGCAGGGTAATATTTAGTGAAGGGATTCAGGGAAACCGGTTATTTTCATATAGTCGGACTTGAGTCCTGGAAATGGGAAGTACAATGCCTGCACTTTAAAGGAGGGGTTTGGGATATTGGCAGTTTGGAGGGATATGTTGTGTATTTTTATACGTATATGCTTCTAAACTGTTGTATTCTGAGCACCTCTGCAAAAACAGTGATAATGTGTGAGTGTGGTGAAAGTGTTGAATGATGATGAAAGTATTTTCTTTTTTGGGGATTTTCTTTCTTTTTTGGGTCACCCTGCCTCGGTGGGAGACGGCCGACTTGTTGAAAAAAAAAAAAAAACATGTACATGGTATACAGACCTAGCTGACATCAGTGACACTACTATATAGAAAGCCCCTTGTTATGCTAAGCATTTCGGGCAAATTAGGTCAGTGTCCCAGGATGCGAATCACACCAGTCGACTAACACCCAGGTACCCATTTTACTGATGGGGAACATAGACAACAGGTGTAAAGAAACACGCCCAATGTTTCTACTCTGGCTGGGAATCGAACCGAGGCCCTCGCCGTGTGGAGCGAGAACTTTAGCTACCAGGCCACCAGAGCCCCGAAGATCTATTTTGCAGCATTGACACCCGAATCTGCATGACAGTGTCTTCCATTGCAGACACTGCAAGGCTCCAGGCGGACATCAACCAAATCTTTCAGTGGGCTGCAGAAAACAATATGAAGTTCAACAATGAGAAATTTCAATTACTCAGATATGGTAAACACAAGGAAATTAAATCTTCATCAGAGTACAAAACAAATTCTGGCCACAAAATAGAGCGAAACACCAACGTCAAAGACTTGGGAGTGATCATGTCGGAGGATCTCACCTTCAAGGACCATAACATTGTATCAATCACATCTGCTAGAAAAATGACAGGATGGATAATGAGAACCTTCAAAACTAGGGAGGCCAAGCCCATGATGACACTCTTCAGGTCACTTGTTCTATCTAGGCTGGAATATTGCTGCACACTAACAGCACCTTTCAAGGCAGGTGAAATTGCTGACCTAGAAAATGTACAGAGAACCTTCACGGCGCGCATAACGGAGATAAAACACCTCAATTACTGGGAGCGCTTGAGGTTCCTAAACCTGTATTCCCTGGAACGCAGGCGGGAGAGATACATGGTTATATACACCTGGAAAATCCTAGAGGGACTAGTACCGAACTTGCACACGAAAATCACTCACTACGAAAGCAAAAGACTTGGCAAACGATGCAACATCCCCCCAATGAAAAGCAGGGGTGTCACTAGCACGTTAAGAGACCATACAATAAGTGTCAGGGGCCCAAGACTGTTCAACTGCCTCCCAGCATACATAAGGGGGATTACCAACAGACCCCTGGCAGTCTTCAAGCTGGCACTGGACAAGCACCTAAAGTCGGTTCCTGGCCAGCCGGGCTGTGGCTCGTACGTTGGTTTGCGTGCAGCCAGCAGCAACAGCCTGGTTGATCAGGCTCTGATCCACCAGGAGGCCTGGTCACAGACCGGGCCGCGGGGGCGTTGACCCCCAGAACTCTCTCCACGTAAACTCCAGGTACATAGTACCCTATCTTAAGAAAGGATGACTACTTATTAGAGATTTTTTGGAAATATGCTGTATATGCATCTGAAATTTAAGACAGCTATCAATGTGGAGCCCTAGATATTTTTCATCAGTGTGACTTGAAATGGAGGAACCATTTATCGACATGCTTAGCTGAATATTTGCAGCTCTGTTACCAAACAGTATGAAGTAGGTTTTGTCGATATTGAGAGTAGATTTATCGGCCATCATCCAAGTGGATATTTTTAGCAGCTCATCATTTACTGTGTTTCTAAGTATGGTTTGGTTTTGGTGAGAGAAGATATAGGTGGTGTCATATGCAAAAAGAACAGGTTTAAGTAGTTTGGAGGCATTACGGATGTCACTGATGTAAATGAGAGAGTAGTGGTCAAAGGACACTGCCCTGGGGGACTCCAACACCATTTGTGTATACAGTAGGGCCCCACTTACATGGCAGGTTAGGTTCCAGGCTACCGCCATAAAGCAGAAATCGCCGTAAAGTGGAACACCCTTTTTTTCTTCACTTATAAATGCATACAAATACACTAGATAACAAGTTTACACTAACATATATTAAGTTAGCAATAGAACTAGGCATCAAAAAACAATAAAAAAGTACAATGCACACATAGTGCACTCATTACTTACCTTAAAATATTTATAGTCTTAATCTAGGGTGAGACAAGTAGTATTTATTGTAAGAAATCAAGTGTGGTATGTATGGTAGTCAGCTGGGATACCATACCAGGCCAACCCACCCAGGCATATATTCTATGATATTTAAGCATCCCAGAGCGATAAAATGTATATACAGTTCACTCATTACTTACCTTAAAATATTTGTAAGTAAAGTAAGTAAATGAGATGAAACGAATAAATGAGAGAGAGAAAGAATGAGTGCATGAGAGAGGACAGGCGCAGAGTTATGTAAACAAACCAGGTGAAGGTAAGTTTTGTGAACAAAGTGTACATGTCTGGTTTGTGTACAAGTTACATTGTGTACAAGTTGTCTCTACACTGATACAGTAGAATAAATAAAGAAGAACACTCCCATTCTCATGTAACATCATTTTGAGAAGAAATGACGCTCAGAGTGAAGGCAATGGAAATAAGTCACACTGTCTGACTTTTTTGAGTTATCCTAGGTTTTCTACACATGTGCTGTTATGTATGATAATCTATGTAACTGTATTTGTGTATACCTGAATAAACTTACATACATACAAAAGGAATAATTTTCTACAGTTACCCCCCAGTAACACATTTTCTCTTATGTTAGATTAGAGAAAATGTTATTCATGGCATCACTTGTACAAGTTATCTGGCTACCACATGTCATATTTATGTTTATTTATTCTATTGTGGGGTGTATTTATCATCTTTATATGTTATGTATCATGTTTATTATATAATTTTGAAAAAATATCATGGATGGATTAATGAAAATGTGTATATTAACGTAATATACGACATTTAATGAGACTCAGTGATTATTATTATTATTATTTCTAATATGGTATCACTTGTGCAAGTCGTCTGCTACCACATCTCATATTTGTTTATTTATTCTACTGTGGGGTGTATTTATCATATTTAGATGTTATGCATCGTGTTTATTATATAATTTTGAAAAAATATCGTAGATGGATTAATGAAAATGTGTATATTAATGTAATATGACATTTAAATGAGACTCGGTGATTATTATTATCATTACTAATATGACGTCTGGAGACATAAAACACTCCTACTGATTTTAATGTGTACCTGCATGCCAGCACAGTATGTAAGTTTATTTAAGTACAGGTATACATAAGCATAATTATCAGAGTACAGTGGTCCCTCAATAATCGTCCATAATCCGTTCCTGGAAGTGGGACTATTATCGAAATGGGTGATTTACGAATCAATTTTCCCCATAAGAAATAATGTAAATTCAATTAATCCGTTCCTGAAGTATTAAAACAAAAAATTTTTTTACATGAAATATAGATGTAGTACATAAACAATACAGTGGCACATGATGAATTAAACATTAACAGAATAACACTTACCTTTATTGGCAATTCTTCTTTGTGTATGGAAGACTGGACAAGGAGACTGATTGGATGAATTACTGTTTGGAAGGGGAATCCCCTTTCATCAACACCTCGGGTACCAATTGCTTTTCTGGGGTTACTTCTCTTCTCTGTTTCTTAACGCCACTAGGACCACCTTGAGAGTCACTGGAGTCCTGTCTAGCAAAAAAACTATCCAGAGAGCTCTGTTTCTGGCGTCTCTTTAAAACTTCCCTAAAATGGGCCAAGACTCTGTCACTGTACAAGTTGCCGATATGGCTTGCAACATCCTTTTCTGGGTGATGTTTCTCCATAAATCTTTCCATCCTACCCCACATTTCAAAAATCTCCTTAATTTCTGAAGAAGGCACCTTCCTCCATCTCTCTTCCTTCTCCTCTGCAGCAAGATTCTGAGCTGCGATCTGTTGCTGTTCCTGCTGAAGCTCTTGCAGCTCCTCAGTGGTTAGCTCTTCGTTGTGGTCCTCCACCAACTCTTCCACATCCTCCAAACTCACATCCAACCCCATGGAACTCCCCAGTGCCACATTGGATTTAACAACTGACATAGGCTCATCAGGGTCAGCCCCAAACCCTTCAAAATCCCTCTTGTGGACACAATCTGGCCACAATTTTCTCCAAGCAGAGTTCAAAGTCTTGGTAGTCACTCCCTCCCAAGCCTTACCTATAAGGCTTATGCAATGGAGAATACTGAAATGCTCTTTCTAAAAATCTCGTAGGGTCAAGTGAGTGTCTGAGGTCACATTCAAGCACCTTTCAAACACTGCTTTGGTGTAGAGTTTTTTAAAGTTTGCAATGACCTGCTGGTCCATGGGCTGAAGGAGAGGAGTGGTATTCGGGGGCAAGAACTTTACTGTGATGAACCCAAACTCCTTCAGAATTAGGTCATCCAAGTTTGGAGGATGAGCAGGTGCATTGTCCATTACTAGGAGGCACTAGAGATCCAATTTCTTTTCCAGGAGGTAATTCTTCACACTAGGGCCAAACACTTCATTGAACCACTCTACAAAAATTTCCCTCGTGACCCATGCCTTACTATTAGATTTCCAAAACACACACAATTAACACTTCATAACATTGTTTTTCTTGAACACTCTGGGATTTTTAGAATGGTACACTAGTAACGGCTTCACTTTGAAATCCCCACTAGCATTAGCACAGAACATTAGCATCAGCCTGTCTTTCATAGGCTTGTGTCCTGGCAGCGCCTTTTCTTCCTGAGCAATGTAGGTCCTCTTTGGCATTTTCTTCCAAAAGAGGCCTGTTTCATCACAATTGAACACTTGTTCAGGTTTCAGTCCTTCACTGTTTATGTACTCCTTGAATTCATGCACATACTTTTCAGCCGCTTTGTGGTCCGAACTGGCAGCCTCACCACACTGTGTATGCCAGTACGCTTCTTAAATCTCTCAAACCAGCCTTTGCTGGTCTTAAATTCACATCATCACTAGTTGCAGGCAATTTCTTTACCAAATCGTCATGCAACTGCCTAGCCTTTTCACAAATAAGCGACGTCATAAGACTATCTCTTGCTAATTGTTTCTCATTTATCCACACCAATAATAACTTCTCAACATCTTTGAGTACTGGTGATCTCATTTTTGTCAGCATATTTACCCCCTTTGCAACAACAGTGTCCTTGATTTCCTTTTTCTTGGCTATGATGGAAGATATGGTTGTACGGGATTTGTTATACATCCTGGCCAGTTCGACCACACGTATGCCACTATCATATTGTTCAATGATGTTTTTCTTAAATTCAATCGTATTTCTCACCTTCTTTACCAAAGGCTTGGCACTAGGAGCTTTCTTTGGAGCCATGGTAGCTTATTTAGCACTTAAATAACTTGCAAGCACTAAAATAAATGAAATATTATGAAATATTTTGCTGGAGCACGTGAGGGGACCGTCACTCACTGGTAAACAATGGCACACTGGCTGGGAAGGAAAGACCGAGGCGGCTCGAGGCGGCTCAGACCGTGAGTACGCGTCCGGGACGAAGGACTATTAGCGAGTTACCGGACCATTTGCGAGCCAATATTTTGACGAAAAAACAGGACTATTTCCGAAATGGACGGCTTTCAGGCTGGACGATTATTGAGGGACCACTGTATACATAAAATATGAAATAATTTTTAAAAACGCTTAAAATTTTGGAGTTTCCAGACATAAATGGAAAGACTTAGTGCTTACAGATCTCAGAGAATGTAAACAAACCAGGTGGGGTGCAGTGACCGTATTAGAAAGTCAGGTGGGGGGAGCCGTATAGCGAGTTTTGGTCACAATTTGAAATGACCGTATTAGCGGAACGCCGTAAAGTGAAACGCCGTAAAGCGGGGCCCTATTGTACATACTGGTGTCTATTGCTAAGATATGATTTAAAGTACAGTAATTGAGTGAGTGTCCTCTGACCCTGTAATGTTCGAGTTTAAGGTGCAAGAGATAGTAGTCAACTGTATCAAATGCTTTCCATAGATCTATGAAGAGACCAATGGAATTTTCTTTTTTTCCAGCACTGTATATAGTAGCTTGAGCATATGTATAACTGCATCATTTGTGCTTTTGCTTGGTCTAAATCCAAATTGGCAGGGGTAAAGTATGTTGTGGGATACAAGGTAGGAGGAAACTTGCTTGTGTATTATTTTTTCAAAGATTTTAGATAGAAAGGGTAGGTTTGATATACAGCAGACCATCATTTAACATGGGTTTATTTGGCACAATTCAGGTATGGCATGACTGAGGAATTGCGGCACGGTAGTAATATGGACAGAGAAAGTATCAATTCAGCTAATGTTTAAGCAAACAATAGTAAATAAGAAAATTACATAAGGTGACTTATGCTTACTAGTAAAATCACAAAATGAGGTAGTTGATTATTTAATTACTAAGAGATTGTACAATGAAATTTGAACAATAATGGAGCAAAACATACACTACACTACGTAGGCTTTTAGGTTGGACATTGTTTAGTTATTCTCTGTAAGATTAGTATCCCTGAGAAATCGTGATAGATCATTCTCGTTCGTGATTGTGTACAGTTGACCTACATTTGTTTTCCTAACAAAAATTTTCCCATCCCGTGTGAAGCATTGGTGTATTGTGTCATTATTCTCCCGCTTAAGTTTTCTGACTCTATACAGGAGGTTCTGACGTTTTTTGGTAAGACACTCGTTTATGTATACCTCTTTCTTTACTTTAATAGATGCAATAATTAAGTCTTTTTTCCTGTCATGTGAGTGGAATCTAAGCATAACACTTTTTCTACCATGGGATCCTAGTAACCTGGCTTCTTTTATTTCTGACTCTGGTACAATAACACTTGTTTGGTCCTTTATGATCTGCAGAGTAATTTCTTTACTGTTTGTTTGGTTCATATCACTGGGAAAAAGTGGACTGTTAACTATTACTGCGTCTGATAGTTTATCTTGTTCAGTTTTATCTTCATGGAGAGCAAAGTAGTCACTGAACTGGTTATCTAAGTTGTTCTTCCATTCTTTTACTGCTGCTTCAACCTTTGTATTAAGAGATATTATTTGTTGGGTATGGCTATCTATGACTGTTTGGATGGTCTTGTCACAGTTAGTCATTCCTGGTGTTGATAACTTTTGTTCAAGACTGAGGATTTTGTTCTCGAGTTGTGTCATCCTGGTGTCTTGTTTTGTTAGCGTCTCTCGAAGATTCATATTTTCAATAACTAAGGTGGAGATGCATGTCTTTAGGGTATCTGGATCGTTGGTCATACCTGAGAGACTACTTGGTAGGTTGAATCCGGGGAAGAGAGGGGAGGATGGGCTGGTGGCAGCCATGTTTGTTGTTATTGTTGTGGTGTCGCCTTGAGCGGTGGTGAGTGGGGTGGTTGCTGGGCCGGCGTCCTCCTGGCTACACTTGTTGAATAGTTGATTTTTCGGTGTTTTCTTGCTGGCCTTGGTGCTGTTTCCTCTTAGACTGCGCCTCATAATACTACAGGAATTGTTGTAGTTAAGAAGAAGTTGTAGTTATACAAAGCTTAGGGTTATGTTGTTCGGCTGGAAGCGGGGTGTTGCTTTCGGTTTGTGGGCAGTCTTCCTTTGATCTCTATTATTTTCGATTTGTAGGTTTCACTGTTGGTAATCTTTGGTCATTCTGGGTGCTACGTTGGGTAGTGCAGTTTTGCTTGTAACTAGGTCATCATAGGAGCATTGGTAGCTCTGATAGTTGGAGAAAAGTACGGAGCTTGAAAGTCGCTGCTGCCTCTGCCGCTAACCGCTTAGGATCCCAGTCGACCAAATTCTTAGCTATTTCACTAGTATTACTTCTATTTTATCAATTGAGCACAAGAAATCGCCCAGTCAACTGTTTCAACTACCCAGTACAGAGGACCCCCGACTTACGATATTAATTCATTCCAGAAGTCTGTTCGGGTGCCGTTACCGAACGAATTTGTTCCCATAAGGAATATTGTAAATTAGATTAGTCCGTTTCAGACCCCCAAAAATACACGTACAAAAGCACTTACAAAAATACACTTACGTAATTGTTCAAGTTGGGAGCTGATCATGTGGCGGGGGCCCACTGTGAAGTGATCGGAAATTGGTAATTTGACTAATTTCACACAGTTCAAAATATCCCAATTTCAAAATAGGGTCTAGAATAAACAATGCAGGCATTTCTGGCACTAAAATAACGTTAGTTACATTTCCAGGCTTTACAAATGAATTCCATTTTTATTTTTTATTCACGTAATGAATTTTTATTCACACCTAACAATAGAAGAGTTACTGTTATGCAATATTGTAATAATTGTATAAATAATGTCAGCGTATTCACGAACACACATTAGACCCACCAGCTGACGTGTATTGGATGCGTGTTGTCATTTGTTTACTCTTAAACATCAGCAAAAATCGGACATTTCCGCTACTTTGACCTCAGTTTCAAGCCCTTTTCAGTACTAAAAACAATCAGAATCATCTCTATTTCTGTAATATATCTTCAGTTTTATCAAATGAGACCAAGAAACTGTGAATGCAACTGTAAAAAAAATATGGAAAACACCGCATAACACTAATGCACCACATAGATGTATTCTCTCACATCTAGGCCCAGATTTATCGCTCACAGCTTATCTGAGTGAGCCGAGCTCATGGCATAGAAATACAGCTTGGACTCTGGCTTCAGAGCCGTAGAACTATGGGACGGATCCTCGAAGGGTTGAGGTGATTGGCTGTTGTAGATCCCCAAGCACAAATACCATAGGTGATGCAAGGGTATACTAGAGAGTGATATAAAGTAAGGAGTGCCCTTTGGGGTACATAGTATCATATCTTGGAAAGGATACCTACTGTTTTGGAAACTTTCTGAATTATATGCTGGATGTGGGTCTGAAATTTAAGATTATAGACTTAGAAATTTGCCCTCAGTGTGTCTTGTAATGGGTGAACCATACTCACTTTTTTTTTTAACAATATTTTTGAAGCTGTCAGCAAAAAATGAAATTTTGTTGTTACATATTTTTGGACCTTTTATTTTCATGGAGTTTCTACCCAGTTTAAGTCAAACACTGAATGTAAACAAGATATTTGCTTGTTGTAGTGTTTCTGTGCATTCTTTTGTAGAAATAATAATGATAATATCTATAATAAACATAATATTTATAGTTAATATAGGTACAGGTCCTAGATCACAAATCCGGCTTCATTGGGATCTGTAGTGTGCCGGATTACCGAGTTTGCTGGATTACAGAGTGGTTAGGTTAGAATACACTTAATAAAATTAACCAACTTGACTTATACAAAGTTCATTAAATATCGGCAAAAATCAAACATTTCCGCTACTTTCTGGTACTTTTTTGTCATGAGAGCAATCAAAATCATGTCTATTTCTGTAATAAATCTTCCATTCTATCAAATGAGACCAAAAAAACAAGAATATAACCATAAAAACCATGCAAAAATATACTGCAAAGAGGCGGCTAATTGCTGAGAAGAACTCCCTTATTTATCGTCCGTCTTTTTTATTTTTGTTGTATGTTAAGCATCTTTCCATCATACATTGCCCAAGTTTCAATGAGATAGCCCAATAAACAACTGAGAAAAAAAAAATATTTACCAAAAATCATATATGGCAAGGCCAAGCCAGGTACTGGAAATACGTCATTTTGTCTGACTTTTTTGGATTATCCTAGGTTCTCTATACATATGCTATGTATGATAATCTACGTAACTGTATTTGTGTATACCTGAATAAACTTGCTTATTTACTTACTTTTAGTCTATCGACTGAGCACAAGAAACCGCCCATTCACTTATTTCAACTACCCAATAAAGTGGTCAGAAATTGACAATCTGGTCAATTTCACACAAATTTCAACAGATACTAATTTCAAAATAGGGTCCAGAATAAACAATACAGACATTCCTGGCACTTAAATAACATTTTCTCTTCAGTCATGGCTCCAGGCCCCTCTTATGTTACTCTTGCTTACCATTTGGATTTTTTATTCACAAAAAAATAGAAGATTTACTGTTATGCAGACTGCTGCATTATTGTAATAATTGTATAAATAATGCCAACTCATTCTTGACTCCGTATTGGAATTTGGACTGGCAGGCGGACAGGTATTGGACAATGACGTCATTTGTTTACTCTTGAGCTTCGCTAAAGAATAGAACATTTTTGCTACTGTGAGCGCAATTTCAAGGTACTTTTCATCATGAAAGCAATCAAAATCATATCTATTTCTGTAATATATCTTTCATTCTATTAAATGAGACTGAAAAAACAAGAATATAACCATAAAAACCATACAAAAATATACTGCTAAATGGCCGCTAATGGCTGAGAAGTGAACTCCGCTATTTATGGTCTGATTTCTTTCATTTTTGGTGTACGTTTAGAAGTACCTTTCCATCATACATTGTCCAAGTTTCGATAAGATAACCCAACAAACAATTGAGAAAATAATAATAAATAATAATAATAATAATAATAATAATATCTTTATTTACTACACGTATATGCACAAGGTATACAGGCCTAGCTGGCATCAGTGACATACTACTATATAGAAAGCCACTTGTTATGCAGAGTATTTCAGACAAATTAGGTGAGTGTCCCAGGATGTGACCCACACCAGTCTACTAACACCCAGGTACCCATTTACTGATGGGTGAACATAGACAACAGGTGTAAAGAAACACGCCCAATGTTTCTACCCTGGCTGAGAATCGAATATTTTATTATTTTATTATCACACCGGCCGATTCCCACCAAGGCAGGGTGGCCCGAAAAAGAAAAACTTTCACCATCATTCACTCCATCACTGTCTTGCCAGAAGGGTGCTTTACACTACAGTTTTTAAACTGCAACATTAACACCCCTCCTTCAGAGTGCAGGCACTGTACTTCCCATCTCCAGGACTCAAGTCCGGCCTGCCGGTTTCCCTGAATCCCTTCATAAATGTTACTTTGCTCACACTCCAACAGCACGTCAAGTATTAAAAACCATTTGTCTCCATTCACTCCTATCAAACACGCTCACGCATGCCTGCTGGAAGTCCAAGCCCCTCGCACACAAAACCTCCTTTACCCCCTCCCTCCAACCCTTCCTAGGCCGACCCCTACCCCGCCTTCCTTCCACTACAGACTGATACACTCTTGAAGTCATTCTGTTTCGCTCCATTCTCTCTACATGTCCGAACCACCTCAACAACCCTTCCTCAGCCCTCTGAATCGAATATTTACCAAAAATCATACATGGTTAACCCAAGCCAGGTACTAGAAATAAGCCACGTTGTCTGACTTTTTTGGGGTTATCCTAGGTTCTCTACATATATGCTGTTATGTGTTTCAGTTTTATGGTGCAGTACTAGTGTATGTCACAGTTAGCCATGTGCTATACTCCGTTTTCTCTAATATAAGCCCCCAAGACAGGGATAGGAGAATGATACTTGTATTCCATATCCTCTTCATACCTCCGTCGAATTGCTCAGTATTATGCCAAATATTATTCATTCTGGAGTATTTAAAATGTTTTATGTTATTTATATTGTTTATTATGTCATATTAGATCAATTGTGATAGGCAAATAAGCTGTAGTGTTGATATTAGCGTAATAATAAAGCATATTCCCCTGCATCACAAGACTGAGCTCATGGCAGCTGACAGTGGTTTCAAAGCCACCTTATCTTTAATGGACAATGTACTGTGTAGGTGCTTTACACAGCAAAAAGTGCTTCTTTTATTCATTGGAACCATGGCTACAGCTAAAAGTAAGCAGTTTATAACAAATGGAGAAAAAGAAATTAGAATGACTTATGCAGCAAGTAGCGCCACCAAACAGTAGCAGCAGGTTGGTGTGGCGACCCTGGAAATTTGAAAATATGCTAGCTGAAATTAGTGCCGAATAACTGAAGGAACCAAATAACTGATTGCCGGATTTGTGATGGCGGACCTGTAGTAGGTTGGTAGACAGCAACCACCTAGAGAAGTACCCCCATCCCACTAAATTGAGTGTAAAACAGAAACCTGTAATTGTTTTACTTTCAATTCAATTCAGTTCAATTCAAGTTCATTCTCTATAATGGTTACAATGTGGAGTTTACAGGTTTTGGGTATTTTGTGGTTTACATGTTATAAAATATTAATTACAGAGGGGGCCACTAGGACACCTAGCATGGCTAGGCATTTGAAGCAGACTTAGATTAATTCTTAACATTAAATCCTTACAGATGATGGTATTAAGGCTAAGTGACTACATCATAATTTGTGAGTTTAGCAATGTGAATGCTTTTGTTTTGGCACAATACAAGGTGTCTATATTTGAGTATCATAGGCAAACTTATGACTAGTTAGGATTTATTATTTTAAGAGTAAGATTAGTATTCTGGGTTTACAGTCAGTGGGTGAGTGAGTGTAATTTTGAACCACCAAGTGGTTATCATGTAGTTAGTTGTCAGGGTGGATCACTGAGATAAAATGTTTTCTAATTGTAGTTTTGAAAGTGATGAATGTGTCTGCAGTTGTAGAGTTTTCAGGTAGGGTGGTCCAGATTTTAGGTCCTTTGAAATACATGGAATTTTTGTAAAGGTTTAGTCGAACACGGGGAATGTCATAGAGATGTTTGTGTCTGGTGTTATGCCTGTGGATCCTGTCACAACTATCAAGAAAGCATTTTAGGTCAAGGTTAATATTGGAATTTAAGGTCCTGTAGATATAGATTGCACAGTAGTAAGTGTGGATGTTCTGAACAGGGAGTAAGTTTAGATCTATGAAGAGTAGGGGGGTGTGTTGCCAGGGATGGGATTTAGTGATTATTCTTACTGCGGCTTTTTGTTGGGTTATTATTGGCTTTAGGTGTGTTGCTGCAGTTGAACCCCAAGCACAGATAGCATAGGTGAGGTATGGATATATAAGTGAATGGTATAGTGTGAGAAGGGCAGTTTGCGGCACGTAGTATCGTATCTTGGAGAGGATCCCCACCATTTTGGATACTTTTTTTTTGTTATGTGTTGGATATGGGTGCTGAAATTTAGGTTGTTGTCGAGGTATAGGCCAAGGAATTTGCCCTCATTATGTCTGGCAATTAGAGTGTTGTCGATCTTAATGTTAAGTTGCGCAACACCTGCTCTGCTACCAAACATAATATAGTAGGTTTTGCCGGTGTTAAGTGTAAGTTTATTGGCTGTCATCCAAGTCGATATTTTGAGCAGCTCCTCATTAACAATGGTGTTGAGGGTGGCAAGATTAGGGTGGGAGATGACATAAGTCGTGTCATCAGCAAAGAGAATGGGTTTCAGGTGTTGGGATATGTTTGGAAGATCATTGATGTAAATGAGGAAAAGCAGGGGCCCAAGGACACTTCCCTGTGGAACTCCAGTATCAAGTGGCCGTATTGATGAGGCTGTGTCTTTAATGGTGACATACTGATACCTATTAGAAAGGTAGGATTTAAAATTTGCAAGCGCATGGCCTCTTATACCATAGTGGTCAAGTTTGTGGAGTAGGATGTCGTGGTCTACTGTGTCAAACGCTTTTCTTAGGTCAATAAAAATTTCTAGTGGATATTCCTTATTTTCCAGTGCTGTGTAAAGCAGGTCTAGCATTTTTATAATTGCATCATTAGTGCTTTTATTTTTCCTGAATCCAAATTGGCAGGTGTTGAGTATGTTTTGTGACGTTATAAATGAATATAGTCTCCTGTGCACGAGTTTCTCGAAGATTTTGGATAGCAATGGTAAGTTTGATATTGGCCTATAGTTGTTTATGTCTGTAGAGTCACCACCTCTATGTATTGGTGTAACCCTTGCTGTCTTGAGTAGTGTCGGGAAAGTGCTAGTTTCTAGTGACTTGTTAAAAAGTAATGTAATAGCATGCAAAAGGACATGGGCCGCTCGCTTGTACAATAATGGTGGGACGTGAGACAGATTCCCCGAGTTATTTTTAAGTGACTTTATGATCGCAGTGACTTCCGTGGGCTCAGTTGGTACAAGATAGGAACTTGGGAAATTCCCATCTAGGTAGTCCCCGGCACGGGCATTGGTACGTGGGATTTTACTGGCGAGATTAGATCCTATGTTTGAGAAGAAGTCGTTTATCTTGTTAGCTGTATCAGTGGGATGCAGTGGTGTTTCATGAGGTTTAGTTAGAACAATATTCTTGGTTTTTTTCAGTTTCTGGGAAAGTGTTTTCCAGGTCTTTTTTATATCTCCTCTTGTGTCAGTGAATCTGCTGGAGTAGTACAGTTGTTTGGCTTTCTTTATTAATTTGATGAGAACTGTTGAATATTGTTTAAGAATATCTTTGTGTATTAAGCCCTGTCTATATTGCTTTTCATATTGGTGTTTCTTATCAATGGATTTCAGAATGCTGCTGGTTAGCCATGGGCAACCAAGCCGTTTATTCGTGATCTGTTTCGTTTTTATAGGACAATGTTTGTTGTATAGTCTTAAGTATTTTGTTAAGAAAAATGTTTGTTAAGAAAAATGTCTGTAGGATTGCTGGTCTCTTTTTTTCTGTCTCATAAACATGCAAGATTTCAGGTACATCTTGCTACTTCTCTTTACACTTAGGTCACACTACACATGCATGTACAAGCACACCTCTGGTTAACTGATTAACTAAGCAATGATATATTCAGTGGTACAAAAATTATTGTAAAACAGATAACAATTTAGTACAAATGAGTATTACAAAGACAGGTCATATGGTGATTTACTGTGTTGCTGTGTAATCAGTAGAATGGAGTATTCTGTTAGGTAATGAAGTTAAATAGTAACAAAGTTTGATTGGGTAACAGGTTGACATTTATGAGATACAATAATGAGATACATATATGAGATACAATTTATGAGATACAATTATTCATTATTTATTTAGTTATGGATGAGTAAGTGATTTTTGAGAAGAGACTTCTGGCAAGACAGTGATGGAGTGAATGATGGTGAAAGTTTTTCTTTTTCGGGCCACCCTGCCTTGGTGGGAATCAGCCAGTGTGCTAAAAAAATAAAAAAAAGTAACAAAAAAATAAAATAAAATAATGCGACTTTGCTGAAGTTGTGGATGTTGCTGCCACCAGGTCATTAAGGGTCAACTTCACGCCTTTCTATCTCGGTAACTACTGATCGAAAAATTTTCTTTTATTACCTACAGAAAATTATTAAACTTTACTTCTGTAAGAATTTTTTTTTTTTTTTTGTTCAAAAATTCTTTGACCCTGGCACACCCTTTGAGATTTGGCCTCTGGACCCTGAAAGGGTTTTAACCGACTGACCGACCCTGAAGAGTTATACAACTGATGGTAAGGCAGCTGATGCCTTACTGTCAGTTGTATAACCCTTCAACTGTCCAAACGTAGATCTACATTTTTGCGTGGAGTGCTCCGACCTTGATTTTCTCCATAAGAAAGCATGTGAAAAAACGTATATCTATGTCCAGAGCACTACGCGAGTGAGCGTAGATCTACGTTTTGACAGTGTAAGGGATAATATACTGCAGGGTAAAATAGAACAATGATCTCTTTCTTCATCTCTATAGTAATTCTCACCCTTATTCCTGTAGGGTTGGCACTAGAAGCTTTCTTGGGGCCCATGGTCACTTATTTTGCAGATGAAATTACCAAAAATGCTGTAATAATACGAAATGTTCCGATTGTATGCTTGGATGCTACCGCGGAGGCTGGCTTGTAAACAATGCCACCGGCGGAACATGTGAGGCTGGCTCAGGCCACACATAGACACGTCTCGGACGAATAACGTTAAGCGAGTTTTTTAGCGCTATGTGAAGCAAAATTTTAGCGATAAAATGTATTGCTATGCGGATTTAACGTTATGTGATGCCAACGTTATGCGAGGGTCCACTGTATATTGTGCATGTATCCTTCTTCTGTGAATAGGAAAATGTATATTTCATGTGGTAAAAAATTTTTTTTTTCATACTTTTGGGTTTCTGGAATGGATTAATTTGATTCCCATTATTTCTCATGGGGAAAATTAATTCAACTTATGATAATTTTGTCTAACGATGAGCTCTCTGAAACGGATTAACGTCGTAAGTCGAGGATCCACTATACCTTCCATTCCCTCCCAAGTCAGTAAGTCATTCAATCAAGTCAGTTAAGTCAGTCAGTCAGTCAATTCAGTAAGTAATTCAATTAAGTGAGTCAGTCAGTCAGTTAGTAGGTCAAAACACAATTCAGAAACACAGCTAGCTTGTAGGAGAGAAGTGGAACTGAACATGTATTCACGAAAGCTCGCATGATGGTGTTGGGAGTGTTGGGGAACGGCAGTACACCTTGCGGTGAAATCATAGATTAACACAAGCAGGTGTGCAGGAATGGCCACCACCACTTGTCACATAATGACATATTTTATTCATTCTAGAGTATATATCAGGTTTCCATGTTATTTATATAGTTTATTATGTCATTTCAGACAAATTGTGATAAATAAATAAGCCATAGAGTTGATATTAGTGTCATATTCAAGTATTTTGAACTGCCTCCTGAGAACAGGAATTCCGCTGGAAAGGATTAACAGCATTTCAATTAATTTAAATGAGGAAAATTGACTCAGCATATGAACAGATTGGGATATGAGCAAGGTCAGGGAATAGATTAAACTCATAAGCCGAGGTTCCACTGTACATGTGTATTTCTAGACAATAGTATATGACTAAGGTAAGTGATAATGTTTACCTGTCAATGTTTGTGTGGTTATTGTGTAGCATACAACGAGTGAATATATATACAATATGCCTTATATTGGTCTCACAGGCCATAAAATATTAACCTTTAAACTGTCCAAACAGATCTACGTTCATGCGTAGTGCTCCAAAAGTAGATCTACGTTGTTTAACATACTTTCAAATATAACAAAAAAAAAAATGTAGATCAAAGTTTTTTACACATTTTCAAATGTAAAAAAAGAAAAAGAAGCTCTACGTTTTTTTACATACTTTCAAATGTTGAAAAAACGTAGATCTATGTTTGGACAGTTTAAAGGTTAAAAAATAAAAGAAAAAAGAATAAAAGTAAATATAATATCACCGAGTGACTGGCAGTCAGCAATGTTGCCATAAGCGGTTCACTTTCTGTCAACCTCACACTTCTGTATCTCAATAAGTACTGATTGCAATTTTTTTTTTTGTCCAATAACACTCGCAAAAAGATTCTCTATCATTTCATGAGAATTTTTTTTTTTCGAATATTTTTCGACCATGAGAAAGAGTTTAGGATAGGGGCTCTCGACCCTCAAAGGGTCAAGGATCGAGGGTCTCAACCCTGAAAGGGTTAACACGATATCACATAAAACATAATTTTCAGGGACACTGACTTCCTGTAGTGTACACTCTTACCTTCTTTGTGTATAGCAGGATCAAAATTATTCATATTTGTCCAAACTGTACAAGGAACAAGAGTCTGTACAGTGATGCCAGATGATCTACACTCAAATTCCACAATTTCAGAAAAGCGATTGACAAAGGCCTGAAATAGAATACATAGTTATTGATATTTTTATGTGAAAGTTGCTCCTGACTGCAAATTATTTTTATTATTATTCTTATCATCACTGTTAATGTTAAATATAATATTTTTTTCATCAAACCAGCCATGAACACACATTACTGTTTAATTTTTTTTCCAGTAGTTCTTTCATGAAGTAGTCTAACATCACCGTGAGCTAATCCGGATCTGCCCGGATTCATCCAACAACCGGATTCAAACGGATTCATTGATAACAATGTATCCTCTGACAGGTTTCCCTAATTGACAGGGCTCTACACGCCTTATTAAACACTCAAACAGTAACTACAACAAACTGTTACAATACAGATAAACAGATCTACTGTTAAGGTGTTTATTAGGAAAAATATATACAGAGATTCACTAGCTGGATTACCGGATTTGCTGGATTTGGGCGAATTCAAATGAATTTCACTGGATTCGGGTGGATTCAAACACTCTTTATGGAAATAAAGCCAGATTTGGGCAGATTCAAATGGTTTCACTGGAAATAAAGCCAAATTGGAAGAACTGTTACAAAAAATTAAATACATCAGGGAATTATAGACTAGCTAGCTAGGAGAGTTGTCTAATATTGCTAAGATGAACACTACCATGAAGATCTGCGTAGTCTGCAGAAAGGGTAAGGGATGAAGACAGGCCTGGATTGCCTGCCATCTGTGTGGTTAGTGGTCACATAGTATATGCAGGGATTTTAAACTAGTGACCACACTTGACAAACTCAGAGAGTTGTTTTTGGGTCTGCCCAAATGAGATACACCTGTATGAGGAAATGACATCTATATTAAAAGACAAGAACACCAATAAAACATCCTTCTTGAAAGACATGTCAGCATGGTATGACAGCTGGGGAAAAAAGATGGGTGGGAGGGACAGGGCTGTCTTGGACAGTGCTCCTGAGGGTGCTAGTGCTGTCTTGGAGGACAGGGCTGTCTTGGACAGTGCTCCTGAGGGTGCTAGTGCTGTCTTGGAGGACAGTGCTGAGGGTGCTAGTGTTGTCCTGGAGGAAAGTGCTCCATTGGGTCCTAGTGATGTCTTAGAAGATAGAGCTCAAGATGGTACTAGTGTTGACCTGGAGGCACTGAAGACAACCTTATTCAATCCACAGAGGTTCAAAATAGAGATCCTGCAGGAGATGGATCAAAATGGGATGAGGCCTCAGTGAACAGTGTCAACACACTACCAGCAAAACCTGGTGGAAGCATTGATGTCCACACAGGGGTAAAAAATATTGAGGAAACAGGAAAAATAAATGCACTAGCAGTGAATGCAGCTACAATAAATCCTAGCAAACAGAAGAACAATCTATGTAAATACTATATGCCTTGGGTATCTGCAGGCATGGTTTATCTGGTAAAACAGGTGGGACATGCACCTTTGACCATCCCATAAAATGCTGCACCCACGTGACAACAGAAGAGCGCAACTTCCTTTCTTGCAACCTATTTCACCCAAAAATGTGTCACTCATCAATCCATGAAAGAAAATGCTACAATGCATATTGCCAGGCATATCATCTAGAGGGGACTAGAAGACACAGACCAGACAGACTATGGGAAACAAAAGAGAGGACCAACAACCTCTCCAGGGACAGAGGTTTTTTAGGACCAGAAGGGAAAAAAGACTGGCAAGAAATGACAATAATCCTACACCACCTGAAAACACTTCTGGAGCAGAGGCATGGACATTGGCCTCTACCCCAGAACAACAGATATTAGAGTCAGCAAATAACCCCCCCCCCTAAATTCCACCAATACAACATTTGTTTTTGCAAACATACAGGGTCTAAAGCCGTCAAAAAACAACAAAATTCCTTACATCAAGGGACTGCTCACGAAGTCAAATGCAATGTTTGCAGCATTCACAGCGACCCACATAAAGGATCATTTTGGCAACGAAATATGGATCCCAGGTCATAACCTATTCCGATGCGACAGACTAAACAGGCAACAAGGGGGGGTTGGCCTGTATGTCACAGAGTCGCTCATTTGCACAGAACTACTAAATGCCTCAAATGATGTAGTTTTGGCGGTAAAGATAGAAAACCAAAACCTTGTCGTTGTGGTAGTACACAAGCCTCCAGATACAACTTCCCAGAAATTCGAGGAGCAGCTTGAGAAAATTAACCACTGTCTGGAAAATCTTGCAACTCCTGCCCCAAACATCTTACTACAAGGAGATTTCAACCTGAGACACCTAAAATGAAACAGTATAGCAAACAATGTTTTAGCAGAGATCACTCCGGGAGGCAGCTCAGATGAAAATTCACACACACACACACACACACACACATGAACTACTAAATCTCTGCAACAAATTCACCAGCAAATAGTTGAACCTACAAGACTAGAAAATACGCTGGACCTCATCTTCACTAACAATGATGATCTGATATGTAATATAACTGTATCACGGACAATTCACTCAGATCACAACATAACAGAAGTACAGACATGTATGTACAAGGCTCCGGACCAGCAAAATGTGAGCAGTCATGAAGGTCTCTTCACGAAATTCAATTTCAATAACAAAAACATACAATGGGACCAAGTAAACCATGTCCTAAATGAAACAATCTGGGAAGATATCCTAAACAACACGGACCCAGACATCTGACTTGAAAAAGTTAATTCTGTGGTTCTTGAGATCTGCTCAAGACACATTCTATTAAGAAAAAGAAAGGGAGGATGTAAACTAGAAAGAGAAAGACGTTCCCTATACAGACAAAGGCGAAGAGCCATAAAGCTGCTGAGTGGGGTCAATATCTGAAATATGAAGGGAGGCACTATTCAATGAAATTCAATGAAATTGCAAATATCGAACTTAAGCTGAAGGAATCTTATAGGAGACAAGAATCACAGGAAGAACTAAAAGCCATAAAGGAAATTGAAAACAAAAAACAAAATACTTCTTCTCTTATGCCAGATCTAAGGGAAAAACAACATCCAGTATTGGACCCCTGCTTAGGCAGGATGGGACATACACAGATGATAGCTAAGAAATAAGTGAGATACTAAAGTCCCAATATGACTCAGTGTTCAGCGATCCAATGCCCACTCTAAGGGTCGACAATCCAAATGAATTCTTCATGAATGAAACCCAAAATTTGGTCATCGAAAAACTCTCGGATATTATTATAACTCCAAAAGATTTTGAAGAGGCAATTAATGACATGCTCATGCACTCTGCCCCAGGCCCAGACTCTTGGAACTCCGTGTTCGTCAAGAACTGCAAGAAGTCCTTATCGCGTGCCTTCAGCATTTTATGGAGAGGGAGCATGGACACAAGAGTCATCCCACACACACTAAAAACAACGGACATAGCCCCACTCCACAAAGGTGGCAGTAAAGCAATTGCAAAGAACTACAGACTGATAGCACTAACATCCCGTATCATAAAAATCTTTGAGAGGGTTCTAAGAAGCAAGATAGCCAACCACCTAGATACCCATCAGTTACACAACCCAGGACGACATGGGTTTAGAGCAGGTCGCTCCTGCCTGTCCCAGCTACTGAACCACTATGACAAGGTCCTGCATGCTGTAGAGGATAAATAAAATACAGATGTAGTATACACAGACTTTGCAAAAGCTTTTGACAAGTGTGACCATGGTGTAATAGCACACGAAATGAGGGATAAAGGAATAACAGGAAAAGTTGGTAGATGGATCTACAACTTCCTGACAAATAGAACACAGAGTAATAGTAAACAGAGTAAAGTCCCAGGCAGCCATGGTAAAAAGTGCTATTCCACAAGGCACAGTACTCACTCCCATTCTCTTCCTCATCCTCATTTCTGACAGAGATGTAAGCCACAGCTCCGTGTCTTCCTTTGCGGATGACACCCGGATCACCATGGCAGTGACCTCCATCAAAGACACTGCGAGACTCCAAGCAGACATCAACCAAATCTTCGAATGGGCCACTCAAAACAATATGAAGTTCAATGAGGAGAAATTTCAACTACTCAAATACGGAAAACTTGAAGAAATTAAAAATGTGTCAGGGTATACCACAAATTCTAACCATACAATAGAGCAGAAAAGTAATGTGAAGAGCCTGGGAGTGATAATGTCAGAGGATCTCACCTTTAAAGATCACAACAATGTATCTACCTCATCCGCTAGGAAAATGATAGGATGGATAATGAGAACCTTCAAAACTAGGGACGCCAAGCCCATGATGATTCTCTTCCAAATCGCTTGTGCTCTCTAGGCTGGAATACTGCTGTACATTAATGGCCCCCTTCAAGGCTGGTGACATTGCAGACCTGGAGAGTGTACAAAGAACTTTCATGGCACACACAAGTGCGATAAGGCACCTAAACTACTGGGAACAATTGAAGGTCCTTGATCTGTATTCCCTCAAACTCAGGTGCAAGAGATACACGATAAGGTTTGGAAGGTACCAAACCTGCACACAAAAATCACTCCATATGAAAGCAAAAGACTTGGCAGGAGATGCAACATTCCCCCACTGAAAAGCAAGGGTACCACGAGTACAGTGAGAGGCAACACAATAAGTGTCTAGGGCCAAAGACTGTTCAATTGCCTCCCAGCATACATAAGGGGAATTACCAATAAACCCCTGGCTGTCTTCAAGAAGGCACTGGACAGGCACCTAAAGACAGTACCTGACCAGCTGGGCTGTGGTTCATACGTCAGCTTGTGTGCGGCCAGCAGTAAAAGCCTGGTTGATCAGACCCTGATCCACCATGAGGCCCGGTCTCAGACCGGGCCGCGGGGGCATTGACCCCCGAAACCCACTCCAGGTATGATCCACTGAGACAGTGACCTAAAAAGAAATATATAACTTTCTCTTTTTAAATTTAGTAATGTATACAGGAGAAGGGGTTACTAGCCCCTTGCTCCTGGCATGTTAGTGGCCTCTTATGACACACATGGCTTAGAAGAAGAATTCTGTTCCACTTACCCATGGAGATAAGAGGAAATAAACAAGATCAAGAACTACTAAGAAAATAGAAGAAACCCAGAGGTGTGCTTGTACATGCATGTGTAGTGTGACCTAAGTGTAAAGAGAAGTAGCAAGATGTACCTGAAATCTTGCATGTTTATGAGACAGAAAAAAAGAGACCAGCAATCCTACAGACATTTTTCTTAACAAAATACTTAGACTATACAACAAACATTGTCCTATAAAAACGAAACAGATCACGAATAAACGGCTTGGTTGCCCATGGCTAACCAGCACCATTCTGAAATCCATTGACAAGAAACACCAATATGAAAAGCAATATAGACAGGGCTTAATACACAAAGATATTCTTAAACACTATTCATCAGTTCTCACCAAAGTAATAAAGAAAGCCAAACGACTATACTACTCCAGTAGATTCACAGACACTAGAGGAGATATAAAAAAGACCTGGAAAACACTCTCTCAGATTCTAGGGACCCACAAACTGAAAAAAACCAAGAATATTGTCCTAACTAAACCTAATGAAACACCAGACCAACATAATGAGACTAGTCACGAGAGAGCATTCACCAAATTCAACTTCAATAACAAAAACATAATGTGGGACCAAGTAAACCAAGTCCTAACCGATATAAGCTGGGAAGATATACTAAGCAACACAGACCCCAACTTATGCCTAGAACAGATTAACTCGGTGGCACTCGATGTATGCACAAGGCTTATTCCTCTAAGAAAAAGGAGGAGTAGATGTAAAATAGAAAGAGACAGGCGCTCCCTTTACAGGCGACGGAAAAGAATAACAGAGCGGCTAAAAGAGGTCAATATATCTGAAATGCCTAGGGAGACACTGGTCAGAGAAATAGCAAGCATCGAACTTAAGCTAAAAGAATCCTTTAGGAGTCAGGAATCGCGGGAAGAACTAAAAGCCATAAATGAAATCGAAAGAAACCCAAAGTATTTCTTCTCCTATGCCAAATCAAAATCGAGAACAACGTCCAGTATTGGGCCCCTACTTAAACAAGATGGGTCCTACACAGATGACAGCAAGGAAATGAGTGAGCTACTCAAGTCCCAATATGACTCAGTTTTTAGCAAGCCACTAACCAGACTGAGAGTCGAAGATCAAAATGAATTTTTTATGAGAGAGCCACAAAATTTGATTAACACAAGCCTATCCGATGTTATCCTGATGCCAAATGACTTCGAACAGGCGATAAATGACATGCCCATGCACTCTGCCCCAGGGCCAGACTCATGGAACTCTGTGTTCATCAAGAACTGCAAGAAGCCTCTATCACGAGCCTTTTCCATCCTATGGAGAGGGAGCATGGACATGGAGGTTGTCCCACAGTTACTAAAAACAACAGACATAGCCCCACTCCACAAAGGGGGCAGTAAAGCAACAGCAAAGAACTACAGACCAATAGCACTAACATCCCATATCATAAAAATCTTTGAAAGGGTCCTAAGAAGCAAGATCACCACCCATCTAGAAACCCATCAGTTACACAACCCAGGGCAACATGGGTTTAGAACAGGTCGCTCCTGTCTGTCTCAACTATTGGATCACTACGACAAGGTCCTAAATGCACTAGAAGACAAAAAGAATGCAGATGTAATATATACAGACTTTGCAAAAGCCTTCGACAAGTGAGACCATGGCGTAATAGCGCACAAAATGCGTGCTAAAGGAATAACAGGAAAAGTCGGTCGATGGATCTATAATTTCCTCACTAACAGAACACAGAGAGTAGTTGTCAACAGAGTAAAGTCTGAGGCAGCTACGGTGAAAAGCTCTGTTCCACAAGGCACAGTACTCGCTCCCATCTTGTTCCTCATCCTCATATCTGACATAGACAGGGATGTCAGCCACAGCACCGTGTCTTCCTTTGCAGATGACACCC